>NC_134403.1:38786390-39013890 GCF_038048845.1 Mixophyes fleayi | reverse complement strand
CCAGTTTGAGGATTTTTAAAGATGGAAATGAGGTCATCTCCCTCTGGTTGAGTAGTTGGGACAGGCCAATGTTCTGCAAATCTATTTCCATCTCTACCTCTCCACAGCCAGCCAGATCTTCATCCCATCATCCCTATACAGGTAATTGGGAATGGACTCCATTCCTCTTGTCTGGATGTCTTCAGGGAGACAGAGGCTGCTGTAAGTGACCCCATCCATTGCTCTTTTCAGCAGTATTGCAATACCTCCATTTCCAGTCACCACAGCCTGGAGAAAAGTGGACTATGTGTTAGATATGTTTTCTGCAATTTTGCATTTTGTAATTTCCTGACAATCATTTATACACCGCTGTACTGTAAATGCTGAAATTATAGGATCAAGTCAAAACAAAGCACTAAACAGATTATAGCTGGCATTGGAATGAAGACTGTGTAACCTTTGTATAGTCAGGGTCTCACCTGATCAAAGAGGCCTCCGGGACCAATGAGCTGAGTTCTGGCAAGGACGTTGATTTCCAGGGTGAAGCGAAGATGTGGAGTAATAAGCTGGGGGGAGAAAGATATACTGCTTATAGACACATCTATTCTAGGCCATAATGAGGGCCTGATGAAATTCATTTTACATGCAGAAAATATAAAGCCCTTCAAATCTGCTTCAATTAGTAATTTGTGCCTTAGAATCAGCAGCTCAAAAATGATAGCCTATTAAGAAAGTGAAAACAAGTCCGTAAAAGTCCTGCATTGGTGTTTACAATTCTGGCATATATTGGAATGGCTGATGTCAAAATATTTAATCAAGTCTTAGACAAATGGTCATGGTAGTTTGTGAGAGGCATGATCATAGCACCATTTCATTTTGTCCCATCAGAAAGCACAATGACTACACACTTACTTAAGATTAGGACAATGTCATCTGATGCTTTGTAGGGCATAAAACTGTCTTATTGAACATTTCAACAAATCAAACCAAAGTCTACAATATTAAAATATAAATACAGATTTTATGCTGTCAGGCAGTGGATGATATTTGTATTTTGCTCTTCCAGATTAAACAATCCAATTCGCCATATGAACGACAACATGGAAAATTTAAAGTCCTTGGAAACAAGATTAGTAATATTTAGAAATGCTAAATGATGACATATGCCTTGGTAACTAAATAGTTAGCATCCACATATGTTCCCAACATTAAGCCACAATGAAGGTCTTCATGTGGTTGGCCCCATAGCTCATTTATTGAAACTCTGCTGTGAACTAAACTCTCTTCAGGACAATGGTTTAAACAGGTTTCACCTTGTGCACTGGATGGCCCATTGGAAGTTGCCTGGTGGTTGCAATGTTAAAGACCTCAGCAAAGAGATGAGTGCGGAGAAGGTGAGTGTCCACTTCATGCACTTGGAAGTCAGAATTGCGCACCCAGATCTTGGCCAGTAACCAGTCAGATTCAGAGTCATTGGGTAGATAAATTGGATTGTTCTCTCCTGGGGTTTGCATCAACTGTAAGAGAAAGCACATCTAGATCCACATATCCTTTATCATCTACGTATCCTATACCATGTGGTTTAGAAGCGATCAGTGCATCTTCACTGCATGTGCAGTTATGCTAAAATTTGTGAAAAAGCCCTTTGTACTGCAGAGACATTTGCATGTGTTTAACCATAAAGCAGCTGAATATATTAAAAGGTTAGGAAATCTTAGTTGTGAAAAAGAACGTGTATCCAAGTAATGCTTTAGCTGATGTTTCTTAGGAATTTTCTAAATTGAGTCCATTACCAGTTGGTCAACAGGAGGGGAAACCACAAATTAATTTTTGCTGAAGTAAACATTGTTCTAATTTTAGAGCAGGGTCTTCTGATTTGGGTTGGAAGAATGAGCCAGGAGGCGTACAATCTGTTTGTCTATCAACTGGGGTCTGAATCTGTTTTTTGATATCTATCTGCTGTAAAGAATTTATTTTTAGCTCCTTCATACCTTTCACAGATCATTTTTCCATGTTCAATGACATACAGGTGCCAAGACTTACTGGGAACAAAAGGTATGCAGTGTCCCACATTGTATACAGTTATCAGCATGGTGATATACTAAAACATCACTATGCTTTAAAGACGACATATAATGTGCAGAACTCATTTGAAGCAACTGGTACCCTGAAGTTTGTGGCCATACCAGCAAACATGTTCCAATTACTGGATTACTGATCTACAGGACTGGGGAAAACTGGAGCCATAAAAGTTTATGTTGTCTATTCTCATGTATCTAGATTATTATATTGGACACCATACTAGATATTTCAAAGAGAACAGAATTCTGAATAATTTTTCATTCAAATTTGTTTTTACCAGTTACAGTAAATAGACATTCCAAAATTGAAACTTGCCTGGATGGCTATAGGGACAAGTTGATCTTGATGATTTTTCCATAGTAGACACATAGGGGCAGCAATGTATTGTTGTTTTCCATTAATGGAGTTGTTGGCTGGGATCCCATGAAGAAATGTGTAATCTGCCAGAAAGATGTTGCCATTCTGCAAGACATATCAGGCAGATTATTGAAAGACATATGAGTCATAAAGCATAAGTTTGAATTAACTATGCACTAAAGGAATAAATGGGATAGTCAACAAGTTTCAAAGTCATTTGCATTCAATAACCACCACTGGTCATCACTTGCCATACAAAACCCACCTCTAGTTCTTTTTGAAGGTTGGTGGACGTCCCCAGAGATGCAGCCACCATATCATCACCAACTGGAAAGTTTGCAGGGATTTTGAAGCATTTTTTGATTAGCATAGGGTTAATTCCATTCAGAAATTGGCTACCAAAGAAGTAATCCTCTTTCCATATCTCAGCCACCACATCTAGGGAAAAAAGACACGATGTCTAGAAGCATTATACTGTGTGAAAGGTGGAGCTACCTGGATTTTTACTGTGCACAATACAGATCATTTCACAAGATTGTACAACAACATGGGGGATAAGATTCTAATGTTATAAGATGAGAAACTTCTAATAATGACTCAAAAGTAATCGCACAAACCTTCATTAACAAGTCAGTTGTTCCTAGTCTCAGTAGTGTATGATTACCATATCAAACTAAACAAACCTTATATTTTCTACAGATAATTTTATATTAGTCATTACAGGAAAGTAGTTTGGAGTTTAAGACCTTTGTAGGCTGACATGTAAGGAAATCTCTTTTCATGCAGAATTAGATGAGTGTTACCAGAACAGATAAATGGCATAGTTCAAAGAGTAACAAAGCTCATTTTGCATGAGATGTTTTTGTGGTAAAATTCTGCTTTATAGAAGTAGTTCTGGAAAGAGACAATATAAACATACCTGAATGATCTGACTGTCTGAGGCAAAACACCAATTTAATATCTTCAAGATCAGACCATGAATCCTGATTGTCTGTGAATCCTTTCAACTTCATTTCAAGTCCTCTGTGAGAGTAAGTAGGATAAAGGTGTCAAACAACCATATGCACAGTACTGACAACTGCCTGGACTAAGTCTATTACTCCAACATCTAATAGCTAAGTTGAAAGAGAAATAACCACATCAATGCTCAGGATGGAAACTAGTATGTTCAAATAAGAAGATAAAGATCACTGCTGTGGTTTTATTTTGTGGGGGGGGTCAAGAAGTTAATTAATTTCAAGTCTTCCTTTCCTGAATAAAATATTAGGATAACTTGGCTGACTGACCAAGAGGTACTTCATCTTCTACAGGTTCATCATCATGATCATCATTTATTTGCAAAGCACCACAAAACTCTGCAGCACCGGACTATCAGTTACAAATCTTTCAAAATACAATTGCACATATATCTAGAGGTAAAGGGTAATGCTGACAAATTAGGAGCTAGAAGGACTCACAGGGGACCCAGAACTGTAGCTGGTTGAAAAATATAGTAGTATCAGTTGGGGGGATAGGATAGGCTATAATTAAGAGGGGGGTTTTGAGAGATCACGTTAAATATTGAAAGTTGGGGGCGGAGTTCTGTCAGGTAGGATACGGATCTTCATAAGTGAGGAGCAGCATGGCAGAAGTCTTGGAGGTGGTAGTTAGAGGTGGTTTCCAGAGAGGAGAAGAGGCATAGGTCAGATGCAAGTCAAAGAGGCAGAGGTGTAGTATATCTCATGATGATGTCAGTGGTATATGAGGGGATGAGTTGGTGGCATTTAAAGGATGAATGGGAGTAGTGTAAATTGAATTCTGGAGGAATGGGAAGCCAGTATATGGTTTAGCAGAGTGTTGCAGCAGATGTAGAGTGACAGTAGAGAAAGATCAGTCTCGTCTCAGTGTTTAGGATGGTTTGTAGAGGTAAATGACGAATAGAAGTGGTTGTAGTAGTCAAGGCGGGAGATAAGGAGATATTGGATATGGGTTTGGGATCGTCCTGAATGAGCGAGGAATATTCTGGCTATGTTTAGAAGGTAGGAAGTGAACCAGGAGATAACAGTGCTGTGAAGGCCAAGGTAGTGAAGGGTTTCAAGGAGATGAGGACAGAGGTTAAGTATTGGGGGCAAGGTGTGGAGGAGTTGGGTGGAAATGGGATTGAAAGGACAGGTTGAGAGGGAAGAGGAATCAAGGAATATTAAGAGATTTTCTTCAGTAATAAGCGAGAAAGAACTGAGGGTGAGTAGCTGAATGGAAGAGAAGTTGGGTATAGGGTGATAAATCTGATGAGATGATTTTGTTACAGATGGTGTTGATTTGTAGTAAGTAGCAAAATCATGAGCAGTAAGGGAAGAAGTAGAGAATGGTGAGGTGGGCAGAGAAGCAAGTTGATGGCAGCAAACAGATGGTGGTGTTGGATTAACTTGGTGGATATTAAGGATCTAAAGTAAAGTAAGAGAGACGGTGGTATACTAAGAAGACAGGAAACATTTGTAATGCAGGAAGTCTGCAATAGAGTGAGTTTTTCTCCAATCACTCTTGGTTGTACTAGAGCACTCGGTTTGGAGTGCCAGAGTTAGAGTTTGGATTTGCAACTGTGAATGTTGTGTAGTAGAATGGCACTGCAGCATTAGGGCAGAACAGGTTAGATATAGGATAGATGAATAGTTCAAGTGAGGCTGAGAAGAGAATCAGGTCAATGCCATTTAGATTTTGCACATGGAGTGCAGGAGGCAAGGTGAGGAAAAAAGGAAATGAGGTGGTGATCAGAAAGCAGGAAGGCAAATTTTGAGAAGCTGGAGATGGGAGAACAACAGGTCTAGTAAGTGTACATCATGATGGATGGGAGATGATATCCATTGGGAGAGGTAGCAGGATGAACTAATCGAGAGGAGTTTAGAGGTGGCAGTGCCAGTAAAGTTGTTCATATGGATGTTGAAATAGAATAAGAATGGGTAGGTCAGAACAAAGGATGTAAGAAAGCCGGGTGGAAATGTTGTCAAGGAATTCAGAATGAGAACCTGAGGGTGATAGATAACAGCAGCATAGAGGTGGAGTGGGGAGAAGAGGTCACAAGAAACAAAAATAAAAGGGCATGCATTTTTATTGTTTGCAAACAGTTCAGTAGGGAGTGTCCAGGCAGTGCATATGGTAGATGCATGAGGATAACGGAACAGAAGAGTGTTAGATGTCCTCCTTGAGCAGTATTTCCAAGTAGAAGGTTGTTCCCCTCATTACCCCATAATATACACATATATATATACACACACATATACGTACACACACACTACTGAGAATCTAAAAGAAGAAGATATAGGGGTAAATGTATCAACCTGCTGCGAAGACACCGAACTCGTGGGAGTTCAAGAAACCGGAGGTTGATACATTTACCCCATACTATTTATAAGGGGCAATCCTAACATAAGCGATACAGATCAATAGACATTTAGGTCTATAAATAATTCCAGATTATGGGCCTGTCATAGATCTCTCTATTTTGTTATCAAGGACAAAAAGATACATAAAATATACTAAGCAGAGACAAAATCTAACTTTTATTTTGTAATTTGCGAGTGTTCATAGGGCATAAATTCAAATATGGACCTAAAAGGTGAGTAACATGGAAATTATATGGGATTGAACCCAAAACAACAATTATTAGTGGATAGACAGATGTACTGTTATCAATGTTACAGTTCAAAGTGCATTATTCTCCAGGGTTCGAAAACTAATACTTATATTAAGTGCCTCAAAAAAGTTACATTTAATCACAACAATGGAGCTTGTATTCCTATCATGGTTGGGTCCAATTCCATATAATTCCCATATTACTCACTTTTTAGGTTCATATTTGAAATTATACCCTATGAACACTCACTTATTTTAAAATTAGAATATTTCTCTTTTTAACATTGCAACATTTTATGGGTACAAAATAAGTTACTTTTTTTTCTTTATAGTGTTTTACGTATATTTTTGTCCTTAATGGCGACATATAGAATTCTATGACCGTCTCTGATTTGGGGGGGATCATAATCTGGAACTATTTACAGACCTAAATTTCTATTGATCTGTATTCCTTATGTTATGAGTGCCCCTCAAAAATAATATTTCCTCTTCTTTTCCAGTACTTTACATAGGGATCAATAATCCTGGTCATTATCTCTGTTAGCACTTCAAAATTAATGATATCCATGTACAAATATACTTTTTTCATGAGTATTTGCAACGTTAAATCCTAAAATTCTACCTCGTATGGTTTCTGCACTTGTGTACTGATCAGCAGACTTTGAAAGCTCAGTTATGTCTGAACACAACATATAAAAATAGATTAGAACCTTGATACACCCCAGGTAACCACCCCAGGGGCACACGCAGGGGGTGTTTCTGGGTCTCCAGAAACCCCTCCGCTAAAGTGCCCCTACATAGCGGCACTGTACTATATAGCAGCCGCGGCGCTGTCAATGAAGCGTCCGCGGCGGTGCTGTATACAATCCTATAAAAATCCTGCATGCGCCGCTGCTCACAGAGGTAGAAGCTTACTGATAAATAGTAATAAGAGCATACTTGCCAACTCTCCCGGAATGTCTGGGAGACTCTTGGATTCCAGGTGAGTCTCCCGGACTCCTGTGATTGTATGGCAGTCTCCTTCATCTGTCCACTTCCTAGTGAAGTGGACAGAAATAGGTCCAAAATGCAGCGATTCTCCTGGAATTGCGGCATTTGGCCCCACTCCCACTGTAAAATGACGCGTTTTCATCATTACGTCATGGTCCAAAACTATGCAATTTTTCGGGTCCCGCCTCCTTTCAAGCCCACCTCCCCCCGGCAGCTCCCGGACACCAACTAGAAAAAGTTGGCAAGTATGAATAAGAGTCAGGGTTGGCATTCAGGGGTCATTACAGTTGTATGACTACTGTAGTCTTCTCAGACTAGATACATACGTGGATATCATAGTGTAGCCAAAGCTGGTCCGTTTTAGGAAGGAGAACTGGTCATTAGGTGGCAGATCCGTAGCCTTTTCTGCATCGATGCAGTGAGGGGCACCTTCTGCATAAAATTTCCACCTGCAGGACACAAAGTAAGTATATGCTATAGAATACATTCATATAATCCAATCAAAAATGCATTTATTGATTCACAGACCTTCTGTTTATATTTAGAAACAAAAGATGAGAAATATATATATATTTTCTATATCTATGAAGTGTGGAATTCCACTACGCTACTACTTCTTGCTGGGTGTGATACATATGTACAAGAGTTACATGACCTACATTTATATGGTCGATGCTATAATATAGATAGGATTGCAAAGTCGACAATAATGACAACACTATTATTAGGTTGAAAATTCAAATGTAGACAGTACTTTTTGGTTGACAATAATATCCCTAACACTAACCATATAATACTGTCTACATTTGAACTGTTGACCTAATAATACTGTTGACCATGTGAATTGTTGACCTAATAATGTTGACACTTGAACTGTCGAACTAATGTTGTCAACTTTCCTAATGTCGACCAAATTAAAGTCTAGCTGTCGACCACATAAACGCTTACTTCAGTTGGTAGCATGGTAAATAATTTTTTCAGCAGCTGCCGCAATGATCTACATGCAGTTACTGATGCCAAAACTGTCCAGAAACTTTATGGGCCATAGGCACCATCTTCTGCAATGACCTCAGAATTTTTAAGAGATTCTGAACAACCAAATTGTGTGCAAAGCATGCTACCATCCCTATGAAACATTATGCCAGAGCACTTGCTGATAGATGAAGGTGGGCTGCACCCAGGAGAAAATTGCTGGGAGACAGACCACAGAAAAAAATATTTTTAACATTAGACAGCATGCATCATGGAAAGTGTAGAGGCAGTAATCAGTACTCATTAGACAGACTGCAGGTGGTGTATGGAATATTGGCTATCTTCATTTTTTTGTAGAAATCACCACAGTCATCAGATTTTTTTTCCCTTAATCCTTACACCAAGGGCTGTTTTCTTTGAGATTGACAAACAGTTTGGATTTTGAGCACCCTTTGTTACACTTTGCTCCTGCATGACCTTTTTACTAGTAGAGGCCGAAAAATTACTACTACTGCTGGTACTGGTATGCTAGTTCCAAAGTAGCATTCTCAATTTATTTGTCTTAATAATCATCATTACTTATACTCACATTTCCAAATGGTTGAGACATTTGAGAAGAAGGCTGCTCTATAATTACAGTTTTAGAATCTGATATCAGACTCACATATAACACTCATGGATACCTTTAGACTCTCCTCAGGATTCTGTGAGTGCCCAAGTTGTTCTTCAGCCTGAGTGTTCATTTCATGTATTGCTATGGCTGTTTTGGAGATGACAGACCTGCATTCTGAGTGAAGGTGGTTCAGGGGAAGTTATGGAAGATGCATGACTGTGTTGGGCACGCTTTTTCAATTGGCATTCTAGTATGTGTGTCAGAAGTAACAGGACCCCTACTAGCAAAATCTGGGCATAGTCAGAGTCTTTTTTGCCACTGTGAGTGGTATAGGGAGTGTTAGCCATTTCCATTTTCTTTAAAAACAAGAAATATATTTGTGCTGCTCACAGTCATACAGCACCCTGCTTTTTCTGCACTAAATAGTTCAGATGTCTATACCATATATACTATAATATACTATTACAACAACCAGTAGCCACTGCTTGTCTACTCTTCCCTCTCTCACACACACAATTGATCAGCAGACAATTCCAGCAGACTGATCTCTAAATAAACTACATTTTTGCAATAAAATCACAGCTATTGCAATATCAATTGCCTCTTTCACCCTGTCCAAGCGTTTTTTTTTTTTGAGCACAGAGTTGCAGCAAACCTCTAACTCACATGCTATCACTTCTAAAATAGGGGCTATATTTAGAAGATATTGATCCAACTCATGAGAACTGTAATTTTACCAGAAATGGTATTTTGCCTTGATTTCAAATCAGAGTATGGTACTCAAGACCGAGTGATGGCTTAATCGACTCGGAAACCCAAAATTTGGACCTGTCAGGTATCTCAGAATCCGACCGCTTATCTCTGATATAGATATATGAGATTCACTGAAATTTTGTAGATGTTTTGAAAATTGGTGAACAAGTAATATATGCTACAGCTCATGCTGATTAATCAGATTGTGTCATTTATATAGTGTAGTTCAGAAATTGAAAGCAAACACATGATTAGTTGGAATAAAGCACCAGTTTACATGCTTGGATGGAGATATATAAATATATATCTAATATATATAAGCCTAGCGGCGTGTGTTAGTGAGTGTGTGGAAAAAACTATTCTCAGAAAGGGCTCATCCAATTGACCTGAAATTTGGTATACTGACATTATTTGACAAAAAAATGAGAATAGTAAAGTCAGTTAACTTCCATCATCCCCCTTCCCCCCCGTGGGAGGGGTAGTAAAGGCTAAATTAAACGAGTTCAGGGGTCAAACTCATTTTTCTGAGGTAATTTTACCTCATGAACACACATTAAAAAGGACGCTTATATATACATATATACTGTAGCATATATTACTTATTCACCAATTTTAAAAAAAATCTAAAAATGTAAGTGAATCTCCTCTCCCCTGGAAGACAAGACATTTTCCCATAGGCAGCAAGTATACAAGACATTACTTCATGTACATTGGTCACTCACTTGTGTGTTTCTCTCTCCTTCTCCAGTTCTACTTGCCGTTCTTGCTGAAGAATAGGATTAGTTTTCCCAGTTAATATAATTCCTGAAAGAGAGAGTTTGTCATGATACCACCAACAACCATCAGTACAGTTTTTATTGTAATTAAGTAAATGTGACATGATACATGGGTAACTAGTGATTGATATTAAAGTCTAACATGAGTAAACCATCTCATTCAGTACAAGATGGTCCCCACATGTAAACCTTCACAATTATAGTGTGACATGTACCATTCTACATAGAGCCAGTCTTCTCAGCTCTAATATCTAGTCCTGTGCACTAACATTCAACTGGAGAGACTTATATTAGTGATTTTATGATGCATTTATTAAATGCAAGTATAAGTTGGGTAAGAGTTCCTATCTGTATCCAAGTCCTGCAATAAATTCCAACTCACCCTTCCCCTCTGGGATCTCCACAGTAGTAAAGGCAGGGATCCACCGATAGAAAGGGAACTGGTAGAGTTGACCATTGGGGCAGGTCACCTCAACATACAGGCAGTACCAGGCATCCATATTAAATTTCTTGTAGTGCTCTGTTGACAGCCGAATCAACAGGAGCTCTCCCAGATCTTCCTCAATGTTAACATCAAAGTCAGTTACCTTGAAAAGCAGAGTAGAGCCTTAAAAATCTTGGCATGGAATATGTCTAGAATTCTCATTAGGATAGACCATGAGTGTCCCATTTATACAAGGAGATGTGAAGTTTTTTCCAATAGAGTTCAGGGACTTTGTGGACATAGACAAGTATATAACAATGGTAATGGCATTTTTCTAGAAAATTGCATATTTTGCAGACTTCTTGATTTATATGTTTAACATGTAAATATCAGGGTAATCCATTATATGAATCAATTAAAGAACCAAATATAAAACATTCTAACATTTCTTCATGACAAGTTGTATACATGGGTAGAATGCCAATAGAATATATGTAGTTTTTACTTTTCCTCAGATACAAACCTGTGTTTTTATGAATTGTTTCTTATTTTATTGTATACAGAATGGATGAAGGGTTAGGCTAGACTTATTTCAGTTATATGCAAGAACAGTAGCCCTTCTGGGGTCTATCCACTGAGCAGCATATTTGTTTATGAGACCTTTAAAAATGTACACAATAATTAACATATATAATCTTCTACTTCCCTATATTCAAAAAATGCTTATGACAGATATATACTGTAGGGGCCAACTAAATATTCAGTATATTTACATTCATTTTTTAAATGGGATTGTAACGAACAAGATGTTTTTTTTAAAGGCTATTATGCCAAAACATTCATATTTGTAACATGGTATATATGAGTTTTAGTTTTGAAAATGTAACAATGACTTGCCCCCTCTGGAGTAATATTTTATCTTTTGTTGCAGACACTATTCTGAAGATTTATTACTGTCGATCCCACACATATTGCTATTTTACTTTAAATAAGATGTTTCCTTATTATAAACTCTCTCTGGTTTCCGATCCTTGAAAATGTAACATGGTGATCTGACTCTATAGAAAATGAAACAACAACAACAAGTACAACCTTGGATTTTCTGGATCCACTGGGGTTCCCATTGGCTGTAATGGTTCCATGTCTACTGCTATCTCCTCTTACCGCTAGGCCTGCTTCAAGAAGGCTAAGCTAGGGTCAGTGACCCCTATGAATTTTATATTTGCCTGTTTTAAAGAGGCCAAGCAGTAAGCTTATAGAGCATCATCTGTAAATATGTTTTAGTTTGAGTGAAATCCTTATTTAATTCTATTTATTTGTAGTATAACATTCCCATATTGTGACTCTTATAAGATACTCACTGCTCCAGGTTTGAAGTTATTCCACTTATGGGGCAGTTGATGTTTAGCACTTTCACCTTGGACCCCCACAAGAACAATGGATACTTGATCAGAGGTTCCAGCACACAGGTCCTTCCCTGTTGCAAATGTCAGCTTGTAGATCCCCATGTCTGAGCCAGTGACCTTGCGAGAGAAGCTCTGTAGGAAACTAGAAAAGTCAGCAATGTTTTAGACTAGCATACACACCAGTGTTCCCTCTAAACTGAGCAATCTGGTAAGAAAAGAGGTAAAAGGTCACTCTAATGAGGGCTCCACCCTAAAGATTTGTATTCAAAATCTGCTGGATGTTTCCTAGTAAGATACAGGTTTAACTCTATCATTTCCAGATTGCTCAGCTTAGAGGGAACACTGATACACACCCCTCTCTTATACCATACAAAATATCTCGCTCCTCCATGTACAAATTATTAGAATTTCCTTTGAAAAACTTCTCAATTTCTTCATATCTTTACCAACTGTAACAATGTTCTTATTTGCTCTACACCAGTGGGGGGGGGGGCAAACTCAGTCCTCAAGGGCTACCAACAGTTCATGTTTTTAGGATTCCTGTCTGTAGAAACAGCTGGGATAATTACTGACCCAGCCAAATAGATTAACTCAGCTGTGCATGATTAAAGAAATCCTAAAAACATGAACTGGTGGTAGCCCTTGAGGACTGAGTTTGCCCATCACTTCTCTACACCATAATCTGTATCTGATGAGCTAGAAAGCCAAAGCGTGAACTCTCAATGATTTTTCTCAGCATAAAAATCAACTAAACCCATACTCATGTAATAAGGGTGTCTTCTGTTGCTCTAAAATGTGTCTTCTGTTAATGGAGAAAGTCCTGTGTACAAAATACATTAAAGTTATACCATGAAAGAAGAAATGATTGACCAAAATAATGTATACTAGATACAGCACGTGTGAGAGTCTGTATGAATCAGTGTGTCTGGGGGTCCTTTTTATGTCAAAGTGTCAGTGAAGACGACTCCCTTTTTACATCTCCGTTCCCAATGTGAGAACATTACGCTTCAATGTTAGTACTCAATATAGCATACAATACCTAATACAGGTATTTGAGATGTAGATATATATATATATATATATATATATATATATATATATATATATATATATATATGGAGACGAGAATACATAGGGCTTAAAATACATATAATGAAAAATCATACAACAGGAAACCTATATTGAGTGTAAAGTAATACAACATATATTAATTGCACTGTAGTGCATTTTACACTGTAATCATATCTGTTAGGTGTGACATTACAGGAGCAACTGTTATCATTCATTGTCAGTGCACATTTAGTCAGTTAACCAGTAAAACCCCTGTTAGGAAGCGCTTGAGTCAGTAAAGTTATGTAACTGGCTATAAGCACCATAACCCATATAATATATGTGTTTAGATACGCAGGCTATGTTATGCCAACTGGTTTATTTTTAACAATGCAGTAGCTGAAGCAAAAAAATATTGTTATTCTCCATTTTTCATTAGTGCAATTAGTTATTTAAATGTACAAATACCCAGGCAATACATCGGCATCTAAAATTAGGTATTTTTTTTCAACATACTAACTTGTTCAAAAAAGTCTGTTCACCCCCTCAAATTAAAGCCCTTATCATATTGTATTGACTGTTGGTTACTTTATAAAGAATGATGACTCGGTTGAAGAAATTAAAAGTCCCCCCACCCAACCTCAAAAAAATGTGCAAAACTTTCCTTAAGTCACATTAGTGGTTATATTGATACTAGGTAAAAGCCTGTCAAAATAATGGATAAGAATAAGATCATGTTGAACCTGTTTGCACCCATTTTGACTTTACCCTTGTAGCAGCATTGATTGATTGGTTTGTCAGATGGCTGCTCAGTGTGGCAAAATTCAAATTCAATACTGTTCATGGGACTACAGTTATGAGCATTAATATTTGTTTCATCAAACTTACCGACATCAAGTATGGTGTGGCATCCTGTTCACTGACTTTGTAGGCATTGACGTGATATTACCTCTGTCCTGTTCACTCTTCGATTGTTTTCTCTGTGACGGGCAATTTGCTGAGGAAATATATTTGCTTGGCGATGATGATCACGTTCTCTCTGGTCATCAGGCACCGTTTGTCGTTGAGCATATAGTGCTATACGGAAAAACATACACTGATAAAGAAAATAAAAAAGACATAACAATGCCCGGGCAATAAACACTAGTAAAAACAACAATGTCTACTCTTCTAAAAATATTTTTAGAATATGATATAATAAACATTGTTACATTTTATCTGGTTTGATAATATCCGCCTCTCCCCATTGAAGGGTATGTAAATTATATGAACATCACAGAACCTTCCCAGCGCCTGGCTTTTTCCATTGTTATAAATAGTAACTGCCACCCCGAAAAACCTAAATAAACCAAAGTAGTAAAGCCATGAAATGAGGAAAATCTTGTCAGTAGGAATGAGAGTCAGGTACACACAAGAGTTATTTGCAAACATTTTGCCAAATTTGTTTGTGTCTTATGTATGTGTATTTATATGTTTTTTAACATATACCGTATTTCCCCATGTATAAGACGCACCTTTTCCCCCAAAATTTTGGGTACTATGTAAAATTTGGATAGCTATTGTGTACAAGAAAAGAAGAAATGCTAGTGTAATATAAACAGACGCGAGGCCTATTTATATTATTGGGGGATTTCCTTGACAGCATGGGAAAACCCCCTACAGTATACATAGACCTCTCATCTATTTATATATTATATTTCATTGTGCGGCGCCCTTGGTGTCAGCGCATGGTGGTACTTATGGTTCTCCAAGTGTCAACATACCCTAGCTGCCATGGGTATGCTGGTGCTTGTAGTTCTACAAGCACCAGCATGCACAGACTGTTAATGACAGCCAGGGCTGGCTGGGAATTGTTGTTCCACAAACTAAAATGGTGTTTTTTCACTTGTTCTCTACTTTTCACGCTTTATTGACCTACACCCATCACCCCAGGGGCTAGGTCTTCCTAAAGGGGGGACTCGCACAATTTTTTTGCAGACCCCACTCCCTAGATAATCCCTAGATAATCCAGCCCTTAGCTGAACAGCCTGGGGTTGGTTGTCATTATCCCTCCCAATATCTCCCTCTTGGTTGACAACATCATTCTTTCTCCTGTCACCCAAACCAGCTGCCTTGGAGTAACCCATGACTCAGCCCTCAGCTTTACCTCTTATATCCAGTCCCACACCAAATCCTTCCACTTCCTCCTCCTTAACAGGTCGCTGCAGTATTTGTCCGAAAGTATATGAATATAATATTGTCACTTGTGAGGTGGTCAAAATTGACTGCAAATGACTTAAAATTAGTGTTATTGAGGTTAATAATATTGTAGGAACAAAAAAAAAGTTAAATTATGTGATTTTAGCATATTTTAGGATTTTTTCTAAAAAATACAAAACCAAAACCAAAACACACAAGGGTGATTTTGCCAAAACCAAAACACAAAGCTAATTCAGATCCAAAACCCAAACCAGTTGAAGGGGGTCAGTGAGCATCTCTACTCTTAATAGCTCTAAATCACATAAAAACGATCCTTGTGTAAAGAGATGTAATTACTGCAAAGTATGACTGTCACATAATTGCTAGTAAATAAGTATACTCAGACAGGATGCTGGCATTCTGCAGAGACACAACCTTGTCTTGGTATTTTCTTGACAAATGAATGTAAGTGTCACCCGACACTGGAACAGATGGCTGTTAGGGAATCCTTTTCCCCAAGTAGTGATATGCACAGATCAATTTGTTTGTTTTCAGTGCTCCTCCTGCTGAAGGGGCATTTCCTCACAAGTAGGCAGAATGAATGATGGTAATAGCATGTCCTCCATGTATAACCAGAAGACAAATACAGTGGCAATATAATCCCTGAGAAACAATTCCAACCTTGGGTTCAAATTATAGATGTTGACTGACCCCCGTGTTTTGGTTTTGGATCTGTGTTAACTTTGTGCTCTGGTTTTGGCAAAACCGCCCTCACATGTCCTGGTTTTGGATCTGAATTTTTTTTTTTTTAAATGGCTAAAATATGCTAAAAATCACATAATTTGGCTCTTTTTTGTTCCTACATTATTATTATTAATCGCAATAACACTAATTTCCAGTCATTTCCAGTCAATTTTGACAACCTCACAGGTCACAATATTTTCATCCACTTTCGGCCAAAGACTGCAGAGATCTGGCTGGATGCTAAGTGATAGAGCAATGACACAAACACACAGCAGTTTATAGCACATCTAGGAAACATTGCCACACAGCAATGTCAGAAAAGAAAAGTGGTGCAAGATGGAATTGTCTTTGGAGTTATCCGAGTGCCTGCACTGTATGCCCATAAACTAGCGTTTTTGGTGGGTCAAAGTGTCCACAGAGAACCACATTTGTCACTTGCTGATCGCCTTTACTACCTTTAGGCTCCAAGCAAGCAACATGCATGTTAACTGTTCGGCCAATGTTATATTGTGCTGTCTAGTTTGTTACTATAATTGGGCAGAAATAATTTGAAAATCCCTGGCACTACGTAAAAGTTGCTACAAGGAATAAAGTGGATTTTTAAGTTGTTGGGTATTGCCAACGCATGTAGGTTCAATTTTGAATATCAAATTGTTTTATCTTTTCCATTTTTGTATGTCACATTAAATTGTCCATTGCTGTGATTAGGATTCTTATACGGGTTTCTCTACACAGACATATAAACTTTTAAAAACTTTTATTTGTTGGAAACTGCATTTTGCTTTATAGTCCATGTACACTTACATATGTCAATAAACAGTGGGGTCAATTTTATCAGTTCATTTGATTGTTAAAATGGGCACTATATGGGCGTGGCCTAACCAGCTGTAGAGTTAACGTACACTTCATAGCTATCCTGCTACATCAGATCAATTATCCTGATATCTTACCTCTCTGGTCTCCAAATTCCGATATTTTGTGAGCAAAGGTGTAGCGCTCAGCCTCCGGCTGTTTATTCCAGATTTTGTCCGCCATCTGGGTCATAGATCTCCTCCCAGCTAAGTGTTCAGGCACCTGTATTTTGTCCCTCTGAGACTTTACAGCGGTAAATCGTTTGAGATTGAGGGAAGGGAAAGAGTGAGCCTGCATAATAACTGCCACTTGCCACCATTTTGAAGCCATACATCAGTGGTTCCAAAACTTTTTCAGTTCGCAGCACCCTTAAAGTCTCCATATTTTTTCAAGGCACCCCTCCAAAATAATTACCGAGCAGTCCCTTTTATAAGTAGTTGGATCAAAGTAACGTAATTAGTATTTAGGTTAGGACAGAAATAATTAGTAAGTTGTTTGCAGAAATAATACACATAAATCCAACGGAAAATACTATTTTTATACATTTTTTTCAATTATAATTCTGCAGCTGATATTCAGAGGAATAAGATCAAACAAAATTAAAAAACATGTACAAAATCATCACACTGTGCCCCTTCATCCTCACACTCTGTGCCCCCTTCATCCTCACACTCTGTACCCCCTTCATCCTCACACTATGTACCCCCTTCATCCTCTCACTCTGTGCCCCCTTCATCCTCACACTATGTACCCCCTTCATCCTCACACTCTGTACCCCCTTCATCCTCACACTATGTACCCCCTTCACCCTCACACTATGTACCCCCTTCATCCTCTCACTCTGTGCCCCCTTCATCCTCACACTATGTACCCCCTTCATCCTCACACTCTGTGCCCCCTTCATTCTCACACTATGTACCCCCTTCATCCTCACACTCTGTGCCCCCTTCATCCTCACACTATGTACCCCCTTCATCCTCACACTCTGTTCCCCCTTCATCCTCACACTATGTATCCCCTTCATCCTCACACTCTGTGCCCCCTTCATCCTCACACTATGTACCCCCTTCATCCTCACACTATGTATCCCCTTCATCCTCACACTCTGTGCCCTCTTTCTTTCACACACTCTGTGCCCTCTTTCATCCACACACTCTGTGCCCTCTTTCATTCAGGCACTCTGTGCCCTCTTTCTTCCACACACTCTGTGCCCTCCTTTATACGGACTCTGCCCCTCTTCATTCACGCACTCTGTGCCCTCCTTCATTCACACACTCTGTGACCTCCTTTATCCATGCACTCTATGCCCTATTTCATCCACACACACTGTGCCCTCTTTCATCCATGCACTCAGTGCCCGCTTTCATCCACACACACTGTGCCGTCTTTCATCCAGGCACTCTGTGCCCTCTTTCATCCAGGCACTCTGTGCCCTCTTTCATCCATGCACTTGGTGCCCTCCTTCATACTGACTCTGCCTCCCATTACTGTTTCCTATCACTATTTCCCTTCCATCTCTTTACTTACCATAATTAGCCTTCTCTTTCTATTTCTTCTGTCTTCTTACCAATCCGTCATCACTCCACGACATTCAGTGAGAAGTGGCAGGAGAGAGGAGGATGCTGGGTCCCGGGTGCCACCAGATTGGAAAGTTTTATGGGTTTTTTTTCCTGACCACGACACCCCTGTGACAGCGGCGCGGCACCCCTGGGAGCCGTGATGCACACTTTGGGAACCGCTGCCTTACATATTTGTCTGCTATACCTTCTGTATATCTCCCTATATATGCCTCAACATCACAGTGACTTCCTAATCATCCTCTAAAGTGACTGACCCCCTTTATTATTTGAATGCCTGTAATAGTGCTAAGTACTGTATTTGAAGTAGGGATGAGCGCGCTCGGATTTCTGAAATCCGAGCCCACCCGAACGTTGCGGATCCGAGTCGGATCCGAGACAGATCCGGGTATTGGCGCCAAATTCAAAAGTGAAACTGAGGCTCTGACTCATAATCCCGTTGTCGGATCTCGCGATACTCGGATCCTATAAATTCCCCGCTAGTCGCCGCCATCTTCACTCGGGCATTGATCAGGGTAGAGGGAGGGTGTGTTAGGTGGTCCTCTGTGCTGTTTAGTTCTGTGCTGTTTAGTTCTGTGCTGTTTAGTGCTGTGCTGTTTAGTGCTGTGCTGTGCTGTGCTGTGTTCTGCAGTATCAGTCCAGTGGTGCTGTGTGCTGTGCTCTGTCCTTCTGAGGTCAGTGGTGCTGCTGGGTCCTGTGCTGTGTCCTGTTCAGTCCAGTGGTGCTGTGTCCTGTGCTCTGTGCTTCTAAGGGCATAGTTATTTCCCCAATATTCCCCTGTGTTTAAAAAAATAAAAATTTTTTTTTTTTATAAAATACCAAAAACTACTTTAATATTTTTTAATTACCACAAAATTTTCACAACCAATCCTGCAGTATAAGCCCATTGGTACTGCAATATTACCAAGTTCACACATTCAGCAGTAAAAGTCCAGTGGTACTGCAATATTACAAAGTTTACACATTCTGCAGTATCAGTCCAGTGGTGCTGTGTCCTGTGCTCTGTCCTGCTGAGTTCCGTAGTGCTGCTGGGTCCTGTGCCGTGTCCTGTTCAGTCCAGTGGTGCTGTGTCCTGTGATCTGTGCTTCTAAGGGCATAGTTATTTCCCCATTATTCCCAAGTTTGTAAAAAATAAAAAAAAAGTAAAAAAAAATAAAAAATGAAAAAAAAAAAAAAAAATATAATAATTATAACCAAATTTGCAAAACCAATCCAGCATTATAAGTCCATTGGTACTGCAATATTACCAAGTTCACACATTCAGCAGTAAAAGTCCAGTGGTACTGCAATATTACAAAGTTTACACATTCTGCAGTATCAGTCCAGTGGTGCTGTGTCCTGTGCTCTGTCCTGCTGAGTTCCGTAGTGCTGCTGGGTCCTGTGCCGTGTCCTGTTCAGTCCAGTGGTGCTGTGTCCTGTGCTCTGTGCTTCTAAGGGCATAGTTATTTCCCCATTATTCCCAAGTTTGTAAAAAATAAAAAAAAAGTAAAAAAAAATTAAAAATTAAAAAAAAAAAAAATATATAATAATTATAACCAAATTTGCAAACCAATCCAGCATTATAAGTCCATTGGTACTGCAATATTACCAAGTTCACACATTCTGCAGTATCTTGTGCTACATATAATGGAGAGCAAAAATTTGGAGGATAAAGTAGGGAAAGATCAAGACCCACTTCCTCCTAATGCTGAAGCTGCTGCCACTAGTCATGACATAGACGATGAAATGCCATCAACGTCGTCTGGCAAGCACGATGCCCAATCTCCTAGTACAGGGCATGTAAAATCCAAAAAGCCCAAGTTCTCAAAAAACAGCAAAAAAAGAAACTTAAAATCATCTGAGGAGAAACGTAAAGTTGGCAATATGCCAATTACGACAAGTAGTGGCAAGGAACGGCTTAGGCCCTGTCCCGTGTTCATGACTAGTGGTCCAACTTCACCCAAGGATCAAAGCCCTCCTCCCCCCCCCTACAAAAAATTTAAGAGAGTTATGCTGTCAGCAACAACAACAAAACAGCAAAGAACTCTGCCTTCTAAACAGATGACATCACAAATCCCCAAGGCGAGTCCAAGGGTGTTGTTGGTTGTGAACCCTGACCTTCCCATCACTGTACGGGAAGAGGTGACTCCATCCAGCATTTGCAGCACGCCCTCTGCATATGCTGGAAGGATCACCCACAGTCCAGTTACAGATTTGGCTAATGAAGGTGTGAATGTTGTGCACTGGGAGGAGGATATTGATGTAGCTGGCGCTGAGGAGGATGTTGATGATTATGATGCAGACAGATACCAAATTGCATTTCTCAATTTCTATTTATATTCTAGATTATATAACGGCTGAAAAGTTTTCTGTTTTACTCCTAGTGGAGAGGGGATCTGATGCAGACAGATACCAAACTGCCTTTGTCCATTTCTTTGTATATTTGAATTGCTAGTTCTACAGTCTATGCAGGCTGCTTTATTTATATTCAACTACAAGTGTAGGGCGGGGGGGGGGGGGCATAGATAGCCACCAAAGTAACGTGGTCCATTTAATTTCACTTTCTAGCTCCACAGTCTGTGCAGCCTGCTTTTTTTTATCTTCAAAGTATTTATATTTACAAGCCTTGCAATCTAAATTAACTAGAGGTAGTGACGTGGTAGAACTCCAAAAGGCAGTTTGGAAGCCCCTGTACAAACTGGCTCTATTTTTTAACTGAGTTGTCCCCCCTCCAGTGTGTACTCGGAAAGAGTTTTTAGTGCAGCGGGGAACCTGGTCAGTGAGCGGCGAAGGAGGTTGCTTCCTCACAACGTTGAAAAAATGATGTTTATAAAAATGAATGATCAATTCCTCAATGAAGTACAGCACTGCCCTCCAGACAGTACAGAGGGACTGTGGTTGTGGAGTCCAGCGGGGACGAATTGATAATGTGTGAGGAGGAGGAAGTACACACTGTAGGGGGAGAGGAATCAGAGGTTGAGGATAAGGACGACATCTTTCCTCAGTAGAGCCTGTTTAGTTTGTACAGGGAGAGATGAATTGTTTTATTGGTGTGGGGGCCCAAACAAACCAATCATTTCAGCCACAGTTGTTTGGTAGGCCCTGTCGCTGAAATGATTGGTTTGTTAAAGTGTGCATGTCCTATTTCAACAACATAAGGGTGGGTGGGAGGGCCCAAGGACAATTCCATCTTGCACCTTTTTTTTTGGCATTATGTGACCATTCAACAGTCGTTTGCCATGTTCAAAAAGTAAAAGAAAATGCCAACAAATTCAATAAATTAAATCAAAAGTTAAATGCCCTGTCATTATTTAAAACAAGAGGTTTTGACGTGCTAGAATTAGTGTAGTGTTAAGATGTTATAAACACTACACTTGGAAATTGGAGAAGGTAATGTGGCCCCGGTATCAAATTGGGTACCGGGGCCACCCCACTATGCAGTCCAGATACTTGTTTGGTGGAATTCCGACACGTGGAGGGTTTTTAAATTATATTGTGGCCTCGGTACCAAATTGTGTACCGGGGCCACCACACTACGCAGTCAAGATACTTGTTTGGTGGAATTCAGACCAGTTGAGGGTTTTATTATTATATTGTGTGGACCACTCTATCTATACCACACTACA
This sequence comes from Mixophyes fleayi, assembly GCF_038048845.1. NCBI lineage: Eukaryota > Metazoa > Chordata > Amphibia > Anura > Limnodynastidae > Mixophyes > Mixophyes fleayi. The sequence goes on along the minus strand of NC_134403.1, from coordinate 38,991,923 downwards.
ACTCTATACCACTCTATTTCCTACTTTAATTCTATTTAATTCTATTTCCTACTTTAATTCTATTACTAATTAATTACCATAAAGAGGAACAAAAAAAACCAATTTTACCAAAAGTATAATATGACTTAGACTTACAAACACTACACTTGAAAGATCGTGCCTTTAAATGAAAAAGTCAGTCTTCATTGCACGACTATGTGCAAGTGCAACAGGGACATTTTTTTGGGTTTACAAAGTCAAACAATAACACTACGACCCTGTCTGTCTGGGGTCTGTCAATGACGAATTGTCTGGAGCATGTTTTGAGGAGGTATTGTGGCCCCGGTATCAAATTGGGTACCGGGGCCACCCCACTATGCAGTCCAGATACTTGTTTGGTGGAATTCCGACACGTGGAGGGTTTTTAAATTATATTGTGGCCTCGGTACCAAATTGTGTACCGGGGCCACCACACTACGCAGTCAAGATACTTGTTTGGTGGAATTCAGACCAGTTGAGGGTTTTATTATTATATTGTGTGGACCACTCTATCTATACCACACTACAACTCTATACCACTCTATTTCCTACTTTAATTCTATTTAATTCTATTTCCTACTTTAATTCTATTACTAATTAATTAACATAAAGAGGAACAAAAAAAACCAATTTTACCAAAAGTATAATATGACTTAGACTTACAAACACTACACTTGAAAGATCGTGCCTTTAAATGAAAAAGTAAGTCTTCATTGCACGACTATGTGCAACAGGGACAGTTTTTTTCTTTACAAAGTCAACTAATAACACTTGGACCCTGTCTGTCTTTAACATACTTAATGGGATCTCAATGACGAATTGTCTGTAGCATGTTTGGAGGAGGTATTGTGGCCCCGGTATCAAGTTGGGTACCGGGGCCACCCCACTACGCAGTCCAGATACTTGTTTGGTGGAATTCTGACACGTGGAGGGTGTATTTATTTTATTGTGGCCCCGGTATCAAGTTGGGTACCGGGGCCACCCCACTACGCAGTCCAGATACTTGTTTGGTGGAATTCTGACACGTGGAGGGTGTATTTATTTTATTGTGGCCCCGGTATCAAGTTGGGTACCGGGGCCACCCCACTACGCAGTCCAGATACTTGTTTGGTGGAATTCTGACACGTGGAGGGTGTATTTATTTTATTGTGGCCCCGGTATCAAGTTGGGTACCGGGGCCACCCCACTACGCAGTCCAGATACTTGTTTGGTGGAATTCTGACACGTGGAGGGTGTATTTATTTTATTGTGGCCCCGGTATCAAGTTGGGTACCGGGGCCACCCCACTACGCAGTCCAGATACTTGTTTGGTGGAATTCTGACACGTGGAGGGTGTATTTATTTTATTGTGGCCCCGGTATCAAGTTGGGTACCGGGGCCACCCCACTACGCAGTCCAGATACTTGTTTGGTGGAATTCTGACACGTGGAGGGTGTATTTATTTTATTGTGGCCCCGGTATCAAGTTGGGTACCGGGGCCACCCCACTACGCAGTCCAGATACTTGTTTGGTGGAATTCTGACACGTGGAGGGTTTTTTAATTATATTGTGGCCTCGGTACCAAATTGTGTACCGGGGCCACCACACTACGCAGTCAAGATAGATAGATGCGTATCATAGATAAAGTACATTCAGTGGTGTGGGGCAAATTGAAAAATATTCAAAATGCACTGACATTATCAAAAACAAGAGGTTGTCACACGCTAAAACTCCAACATGTATATGATGGAGAGGATGGAGGAGCAGCCGTATGTGTAGTGTAATGCAGACCTGTTGAAGGTTTTTTATATATTTTATTGTGGTGCCCAGTGCCCACTCCTCTACGCAGTCCAGGTACATTTATTGGTGCGATTCATAAAAGTTCAGGGTTTTTAATATATTGTGGTGACCCACTCCTCTACGCAGTCCAGGTACATTTATTGGTGCGAATCAAACAAGTTGATGGTTTTCTTATTATATATATTGTGGTGACCCACTCCTCTACGCAGTCCAGGTACATTTATTGGTGCGATTCATAAAAGTTCAGGGTTTTTAAGATATTGTGGTGACCCACTCCTCTACGCAGTCCAGGTACATTTATTGGTGCGATTCATAAAAGTTCAGGGTTTTTAATATATTGTGGTGACCCACTCCTCTACGCAGTCCAGGTACATTTATTGGTGCGATTCATAAAAGTTCAGGGTTTTTAATATATTGTGGTGACCCACTCCTCTACGCAGTCCAGGTACATTTATTGGTGCGATTCATAAAAGTTCAGGGTTTTTAATATATTGTGGTGACCCACTCCTCTACGCAGTCCAGGTACATTTATTGGTGCGATTCATAAAAGTTCAGGGTTTTTAATATATTGTGGTGACCCACTCCTCTACGCAGTCCAGGTACATTTATTGGTGCGATTCATAAAAGTTCAGGGTTTTTAATATATTGTGGTGACCCACTCCTCTACGCAGTCCAGGTACAATTATTGGTGCGAATCATAAAAGTTCAGGGTTTTTAATATATATTGTGGTGACCCACTCCTCTACGCAGTCCAGAAAGATACCTTGTTGCAACGTTTTGGACTAATAACTATATTGTGAGGTGTTCAGAATACACTGTAAATTAGTGGAAATGCTTGTTATTGAATGTTATTGAGGTTAATAATAGCCTAGGAGTGAAAATAAGCCCAAAAACTTGATTTTTAAACTTTTTATGTTTTTTTCAAAAAAAATCCGAATCCAATACCTTAAATCCGAACCGAGACCTTTCGTCAAGTGTTTTGCGAGACAAATCCGAACCTCAAAAATAACGAAAATCCGGATCCAAAACACAAAACACGAGACCTCAAAAGTCGCCGGTGCACATCCCTAATTTGAAGGGTAGTGTTTACCTTATATATCGCTTGTGCATGTTAAAAATAGAGGTGACTCCACCTTGTCATTCTTTTACTACTACATCTATATTCAAGGACACTCGATTGCACACTTGTATCAAAATCATCTGTTCAAGACTGTGGAGATACATCACTGACAATAAGGACACTAACTTGTTGCCTAGCATATACCTGATCTGCTGGAATAAACATTTTCAGTTTACCAAATACACATAAGTATCGTTTAATTGTAAAATACTATTGTATCAAGCACACAATACAAAATACAACACAGAGGTCTGTAGATTGGGACTCATTCTTGTGACAGGCCCAGGATATTATACATACATACAGCATGGGAGTCTATACACCGGGATATACTCTGCTACCAAGCACAATAATATGTACTTACAGCACGGGGGTCTGTAAATTGGGACTTGTTCGCTGTATTCACTTCACAAATATGTTCATAGAGCACTGAGGTTTGTAGTCTGGGACTAATTGTTGTATACTGTTAGAGGAAGTCTGTAACACTGCGGTTGACAATTAATAGAAAACAGTTTGGAACCACAGTGCAGTCTTGGGATTTGTAATATGGGCATGCCAAACCATGCCACTGCGACAACGGCTAAAATGGAGAAAAATACTCGAAAAACCAATTAATCTCAGAGCTCCAGGATGATTTCTTCACCGCCCCTTGTCTCTCAGTCTTCCCCGTCTCCTGCGGAAGTAGATGCTGCAATGCAGACTGATCCCCCATCCCTCCAACAGGTCCTGTTGGCCATCACATCCTCAGAGAAGAGGGTTATGGACAAAATTGATGAGGTCCAGGCCAACCTCTCGTTAATACGTCATGACCTTCAAGGGATGCTGGAAAGAGCGGGAGAGGTGGAACATAGACTCTCTAATCTTGAGGATTCTACTACCCCCCTTCGTGGAGAGAATTCCTGTCACGGGCACTAGGAGTCTTTACCCAGTATCACCCGCTGATGGTGTCACTCACCGGACCGTGAGTGCCTCTTCCCGGACATTTAGGAACCGTGGCCGTCCGCCATCCTGAGGGTCTGCGCATGCGCAGCCCTTTTCTATACTTCAGTGTATACTCCTTTAACTTAATTGGCAGATCAGGCAACCTCCCTATATTAAGCACCTGTGGTCACCACCACGTTGCCTGATCTTGGAGTCTCATTCCTCATGAGTCTCTGAAGGTGTTCCTGTATTACTCGTGTATTCAGCGCTGCTGATTCCTGTGGTTTCCAAACCACTTCTACTGCTGTGGTTCCCATACCACTTCTACCATCAACTGTATCATCAGGACTGTGTGCTGATTCCTATCCGCTGCCTCCGTGCACTACAGTCTTCTAACCACTTCTTCGTTATTTTACATCTATGTGACTGTTTGCTCATTGCTATCCGCTGCCTCCGTGCACTCCAGCTTTTACTTCACTCACCTGCTTCTCATCAAGTCTGTTTGCTGATTCCTATCCGCTGCCTCCGTGCACTACAGTCTCCTGCTTGCAACTCGCCTGTGTTCAACATCGTGACTGCCAGCTGACTACTATCCGCTGCCTCTGTGCACTGCAGTCTCCTGCTTGCAACTCGCCTGTGTTCAACATCGTGACTGCCAGCTGATTACTATCCGCTGCCTCCGTGCACTACACTCTCATCTCATCTTTGCTGTGACTTCCTCGAGACTGCCGCTTTTCATTACCATCTGCTACCCTTCGTGATCTACAGCTCCTGCCCTGCGCTGCACTCCTGTTTCCCATCGCTGTTGGTTCCTGTGGTTGCTACTGGTTACCTCCGTGTGCCGCTGAGTCCTGCCGCTGTGGTCAGCGCTATCGTCCATCTCCTGCTGATCCACTCTCCACGCCTTCACGTGTTCCACTGGTCTCTACCCTCCTGTCAGCATTGGATTTGTATCTCTTCTACTACCCTCTGCTGGATCATCTCCATTCTCCTGGGTTTCCTATGAGTCCAGTTCCACGTGTTGCTGACTCCTGTGGATTCGTGTCCCTGTCGGTCTACTCACCTGTGCGCTGCACCTGCTAGACCGCTGCTTCACCTATCCAGGGACTTCCTATCCAGTCGGCCTCCAGCCGCTCAGGTACCGCTGCAATCCCATCTGACTGCTACTGCTGAACCACGGTATGCATACTTCTCATTGACTGTGCTGTGTATTGCATATCTTGCTGGACTGTGTTTGGTTCTCTCTGGAGTCTGCTATCCGCTGAGTCTATTGCCATCATTGACTGTGTTATCATTGTGCTGGACTACTTCAAGAGACTTTCTAGATTGCAGACCTGATCAGTCATTTACATATATATATATATCTATATTGTGCATATTACTGTGGATCGTGTATAAGGTGCCTGTGTATATCCTGTGTTGCAGTCTTCCCCCGTGCACCTCCTCACATATATATTCAGTGGTACAACTTGCTGATGTCAGACCACTGATCCCTGTTTCCGGTATCACCTGTTCCATTATCCTCTCACATAGCAGTGGTACAACTTGCTACCGCAGACCACTGACTACCTGGATACCTCCACTTGGATTCCATTCCTTCACTCAGACAGCGGTACAACTTGCTACCCGCAGACCGCTGACTCTCATCACCTCCTTGTTTCGGTTGGACATTCCTCCTCACTATAGCGGTGGTACAACTTGCTATCGCAGACCACTGACTACCTTCACGTGTCCTTGTCCATACAGTTCCTTGTGTATCATTACCTCATTATTACCAGTGTTGCTAGTCATAGACTTTCCTGAGCATCTCATCGGCCATCATTTCATGTTCCGTGATCACCCAGCTACCAGAGTACCCTATTACCATCTACATTGCTCTGGTAAGCCTACCATCTGGTGATCCCTGGGTAAAGACTCCTAGTGCCCGTGACAGTAAGATCAGGCCATGACAGACCCAGATGTGGAACCTACCGCCAAGGAGATGCTGCAACATCTGGTTAGCCGTATGGAGCAACAGGATGCCCGCCAACAGCTGTTACTTCAGTGTTATCAGTCATTAACCTCCCAAGGAACATCTGGACAGACTGTGACAGCTACTACTGAAGCTCCTGTGCTTTCCTCCGTTTCCCCATTGCCATCCCAGGTGTCTATAGCTTCCACGCTTCACCTGCCTACTCCGTCAAAGTACGATGGAGACCCCAAAACTTGTAGGGGTTTCCTTAACCAATGTTTAGTCCATTTTGAGCTCCAACCTCAAAATTTTTCTACCCATCGTTCCAGAGTGGCCTATCTTATCTCTTTGTTTTCAGGACAAGCCCTGGCTTGGGCCTCCCCTCTGTGGGAGAGGAACGATCCAATATTACAAGATAGTGCCAAATTCATTTCTACATTCCGAAGTGTGTTCGATGAACCAGGTCGTGTGACCTCCGCTGCTTCCAGCATCCTCCGTCTGCGACAAGGATCTCATACTGTAGGCCAGTACGTCATTCAATTTAGGATCTTAGCCTCTGAACTTCAGTGGAACACTGAAGCCCTAGTTGCCGCCTTCTGGCAGGGGCTTTCCGATAAAATTAAAGATGCACTGACTACCCAAGAGCTTCCTTCGTCACTTGAAGATTTGATCTCTCTATGCCATCGTGTTGATATGAGATTTCGTGAAAGAGAGGCTGAGAAAACGACTTCTGCTAAAACACCTTTTCGCTCTAACCCTCAATTTCGTCCAGTGTCACCCGCTGTGATTCCCATGGAGATAGGACGTTCCAAGTTATCTTCTGAGGAGAGGAAACGAAGAGTCAAGAATAGACTCTGTATCTATTGTGCTGATTCCACTCATGTCCTCAGCTCCTGCCCTAAGAGATCGGGAAATGCCAGGCCCTAACTAGTTCTGGAGAGGTGAAGTTAGGGTCCCTGGAGTCCTCTCCATCGTCTATGAAATCTAAAGTCTGCGCTTTTGATGTGACTATTTCCTTTGCTACCAAGACCTTTGAGTCACAGGCATTGATTGATTCCGGAGCAGCAGGAAATTTTATTTCCAAATCGTTAGTTAATCAATGGTCTCTACCAATGATTACCTTAAAAACTCCCATTACTGTGACGGCTATCGATGGATCACGTCTCATCAACGGTCTCATCACCCAGAGTACGTCTCCAGTAACCCTTCAGATTGGTGCTCTGCATCATGAAGAGATATCGTTTTTAATTCTTCCTGTTACGACAAGTCCGATTGTCCTAGGCCTTCCATGGCTTCAGTGTCACTCTCCCCAGATTGACTGGCGCACCCCTCAAGTCACGTCTTGGGGGCCTGAATGTCACCATCATTGCCTTTCCCAAGTCATCCCTCTCAAGGTACAGCAAGCTTCCATCTCAGCTATTTCACCGGGACTCCCTCCTCAATATGCTTCATTTACCGATGTTTTTGATAAAGCTCAGTCTGAACGTCTTCCTCCTCATCGTTCTTGGGATTGTCCGATTGATCTTCTTCCTGGCAAGACTCCTCCCAGGGGCCGGGTCTATCCACTCTCGTTACCTGAAACTCAAGCTACATCTGAATATATACGGGAGAACCTCCAGCGTGGGTTCATTCGACCTTCCACCTCGCCCGCTGGAGCTGGGTTCTTCTTTGTCAAAAAGAAGGATGGATCATTACGCCCTTGTATAGATTTTCGTGGACTCAATGCCATTACTATCAAGAATCGGTATCCCATTCCGTTGATCACTGAGCTATTTGACCGCATCAAGGGAGCCCGTATTTTTACTAAGTTGGATCTTCGTGGTGCCTACAATTTAATCAGAATCCGTTCCGGTGACGAATGGAAGACGGCGTTTAACACCAGAGACGGGCATTACGAATATCTGGTAATGCCTTTCGGGCTATGTAATGCCCCCGCTGTTTTTCAGGGCTTCATCAATGAGATTTTTCGGGACTTATTATATGTATGTGTCGTCGTCTACCTGGACGACATATTGATTTTTTCACAGGACCTGCCTTCTCACCACCAACATGTGGCAGAAGTCCTCTCCAGGCTACGGAAAAATTCATTGTTCTGTAAATTAGAAAAATGTTCATTCGAATTACCCCAGATTCCATTCTTGGGGTATATTGTTTCCGGAGTTGGTCTGAAGATGGATCCTGACAAAGTAAATGCTGTACTACATTGGCCCCAGCCAACTACTCTTCGTGCCATCCAGCGTTTTTTAGGTTTTGCCAATTACTATAGACGCTTCATTCAAGACTTTTCTTCCATTGCATCTCCTATTGTGGCCCTGACTCGAAAAGGGGCTAATCCTAAGCAATGGTCTACTGAGGCTATTCAAGCCTTTCAAACATTAAAAGAGTCCTTCTCTTCGGCTCCAATCCTTCGTCAGCCTGATGTGACACTCCCCTTTTTTCTAGAAGTAGATGCCTCTAATGTGGGCTTAGGAGCTATTCTCTCCCAACGCTCGGAACAGCAAAAATTCCACCCTTGTGCCTTCTATTCTCGGGGTCTCCTACCCGCAGAGAAGAATTATACCATCGGAGACAAGGAATTACTGGCTATCAAAGCCGCATTAGAGGAATGGAGATACTTGTTGGAGGGAGCTCGCCATCCGGTGACGATCTTCACGGATCATAAGAACTTGTCATATCTCCAGTCTGCCCAATGCTTGAACCCTCGTCAAGCAAGATGGTCTCTTTTCTTTTCCCGTTTTGAATTAATAATTACCTTCAAACCAGCTGCCAAGAACAAAAAAGCTGATGCCTTATCTAGAGCCTTTGTTACGTCCTCTGATATAGAAGAGGTTTCCAACCATACCATTCTAGACCCCAAATGTATCTCACTGGCTGCTTCATCCACCAAAACGCTACCATTTGGGAAGACCCTCGTGCCTCCTACTCTAAGGAGGAAAATCCTTTCGTGGTTCCATGCCTCTCGTTTTTCTGGACACGCCGGTGAACACAAGACTTTTGAGATCCTCTCTCGAAGTTACTGGTGGCCTTCAATGAGGAGAGACGTCAAAGAGTTCATTGCTTCCTGTGAATTATGTTCGCAATTCAAATCCTCCCGCAGAACCCCAGCAGGGTTGCTGCGACCACTACCCATTCCGTCCAAACCATGGACCCATATTAGTATGGATTTCGTTACTGACTTACCACCTAGTAAGAACCATAACACTATTTGGGTGGTAGTGGACAGATTTTCGAAGATGGCTCATTTCATCCCTCTGTCTGGTTTGCCTTCCTCGTCTATCCTGGCTGAACATTTCATTAAAGAGATCTTCCGTATCCATGGATGTCCATCTGAGATTGTGTCTGATAGAGGAGTACAATTCGTGCCCAGATTCTGGCGAGCCCTTTGTAAAACCTTGGGCATACGATTAGCACTCTCATCTTCTTACCATCCACAATCCAATGGACAAACCGAACGTGTCAATCAAGATCTTGAGACTTTTATAAGGATATTTTCATCAGCCAATCAAGACAACTGGGTAGAGTTACTCCCTTGGGCTGAGTTCGCCCATAACAACATGTACCATGAGTCATCATCCAAAACTCCATTCTTTGTGGTCTACGGTCACCATCCGTCTTTTCCGGAATTTCCTGCCCTCCCGCCCACCCAAGTTCCTGCGGTGGAAACGGTTTGTCAGACCTTTAAAAATATCTGGTCTCAGGTCAGAACCTGTTTAAAGAAGACATCTGTCAAATATAAATCTTTCGCTGATAAGAAGAGGCGGGCTATTCCACCACTAAAAATTGGAGATCGTGTCTGGTTATCCACAAAAAATATTCGTTTGAAGGTTCCATCCATGAAATTCGCCCCTCGTTTTATTGGTCCATATAGGATCATTCAAGTTATCAATCCAGTATGTGTGAAACTCCTTCTTCCTAAGAGTCTTCGGATTTCTAATGCCTTCCATGTATCTTTGCTCAAACCTCTTATTATCAACCGTTTTTCAACTCCTCCCTCAGCTCCGCAGCCAGTTCAAGTTCATCAGGAGGAGGATTTTGAGATTACCGAGGTACTAGATGCAAAAATTTCGCGAGGAGTCCTCCACTTCCTCGTTCATTGGAAGGGCTTTGGTCCTGAGGAGCGCTCTTGGATCAAAGCTGAAGATCTTAATGCTCCTGCCCTTTTGAAGAAGTTTTACTCCAAAAATCCGGACAAGCCCGGTTCCAGGCGTTCGGTGCCCACCTTTAAAAGGGGGGGTACTGTCACTCACCGGACCGTGAGTGCCTCTTCCCGGACATTTAGGAACCGTGGCCGTCCGCCAACCTGAGGGTCTGCGCATGCGCAGCCCTTTTCTATACTTCAGTGTATACTCCTTTAACTTAATTGGCAGATCAGGCAACCTCCCTATATTAAGCACCTGTGGTCACCACCACGTTGCCTGATCTTGGAGTCTCATTCCTCATGAGTCTCTGAAGGTGTTCCTGTATTACTCGTGTATTCAGCGCTGCTGATTCCTGTGGTTTCCAAACCACTTCTACTGCTGTGGTTCCCATACCACTTCTACCATCAACTGTATCATCAGGACTGTGTGCTGATTCCTATCCGCTGCCTCCGTGCACTACAGTCTTCTAACCACTTCTTCGTTATTTTACATCTATGTGACTGTTTGCTCATTGCTATCCGCTGCCTCCGTGCACTCCAGCTTTTACTTCACTCACCTGCTTCTCATCAAGTCTGTTTGCTGATTCCTATCCGCTGCCTCCGTGCACTACAGTCTCCTGCTTGCAACTCGCCTGTGTTCAACATCGTGACTGCCAGCTGATTACTATCCGCTGCCTCTGTGCACTGCAGTCTCCTGCTTGCAACTCGCCTCTGTTCAACATCGTGACTGCCAGCTGATTACTATCCGCTGCCTCCGTGCACTACACTCTCATCTCACCTTTGCTGTGACTTCCTCGAGACTGCCGCTTTTCATTACCATCTGCTACCCTTCGTGATCTACAGCTCCTGCCCTGCGCTGCACTCCTGTTTCCCATCGCTGTTGGTTCCTGTGGTTGCTACTGGTTACCTCCGTGTGCCGCTGAGTCCTGCCGCTGTGGTCAGCGCTATCGTCCATCTCCTGCTGATCCACTCTCCACGCCTTCACGTGTTCCACTGGTCTCTACCCTCCTGTCAGCATTGGATTTGTATCTCTTCTACTACCCTCTGCTGGATCATCTCCATTCTCCTGGGTTTCCTATGAGTCCAGTTCCACGTGTTGCTGACTCCTGTGGATTCGTGTCCCTGTCAGTCTACTCACCTGTGCGCTGCACCTGCTAGACCGCTGCTTCACCTATCCAGGGACTTCCTATCCAGTCGGCCTCCAGCCGCTCAGGTACCGCTGCAATCCCATCTGACTGCTACTGCTGAACCACGGTATGCATACTTCTCATTGACTGTGCTGTGTATTGCATATCTTGCTGGACTGTGTTTGGTTCTCTCTGGAGTCTGCTATCCGCTGAGTCTATTGCCATCATTGACTGTGTTATCATTGTGCTGGACTACTTCAAGAGACTTTCTAGATTGCAGACCTGATCAGTCATTTACATATATATATATATCTATATTGTGCATATTACTGTGGATCGTGTATAAGGTGCCTGTGTATATCCTGTGTTGCAGTCTTCCCCCGTGCACCTCCTCACATATATATTCAGTGGTACAACTTGCTGATGTCAGACCACTGATCCCTGTTTCCGGTATCACCTGTTCCATTATCCTCTCACATAGCAGTGGTACAACTTGCTACCGCAGACCACTGACTACCTGGATACCTCCACTTGGATTCCATTCCTTCACTCAGACAGCGGTACAACTTGCTACCCGCAGACCGCTGACTCTCATCACCTCCTTGTTTCGGTTGGACATTCCTCCTCACTATAGCGGTGGTACAACTTGCTATCGCAGACCACTGACTACCTTCACGTGTCCTTGTCCATACAGTTCCTTGTGTATCATTACCTCATTATTACCAGTGTTGCTAGTCATAGACTTTCCTGAGCATCTCATCGGCCATCATTTCATGTTCCGTGATCACCCAGCTACCAGAGTACCCTATTACCATCTACATTGCTCTGGTAAGCCTACCATCTGGTGATCCCTGGGTAAAGACTCCTAGTGCCCGTGACAGATGGTCTTATCAGAGCAGTAGAGTTGGTATATGATACTCTGGTGACAGGGTGATAATGGAACTGGAAACAGCAGATGGTTAGAGAATGCTCAGAAAGTCTATGACTAGCAGCACTGGTAAACAATAGGTAACTGAACACGAGGATCCGGATGGACAAGGACATGTGAGGGTAGTCAAGGGTCTGCGCACGGCAAGTTGTACCACTGCTATAGTGAGAAGGAATGTCCAGGAGTAATAAGGAGGTGGAAGTCAGCGGTCTGCGTATAACAAGTTTTACCACTGTCTGAAGTGAAGGAATGGAATCCAGGTGAAGGTAACGGGGAAGTCAGTGGTCTGCGTGTAGCAAGTTGTACCACTGCTTATGTGAGAGGATATATGCAACTGGTGACACAGGGAAACAGGAATCAGTGGTCTGCCTCTAGCAAGTTGTACCACTGAATATATATGTGAGGAAGGACACGAGGAGATAAATGCAATGCAGAGTCTACACAGGTACACTGAACTTGATCCCACGTTGAACTGCACACAATAATAATAATGAATGAACAGCACTGCACAGATAAACAAAGTCACTAGAATAGTCCAGCAAAAGGAAACACAGTCAATAATAGCAATAGTCTCAGAGGATGGAAACTCCGGAGGAGAACAACTCAGTCCAGATGGATATGCAATACACCAGCACAGTCAATGAGAAGTATGCATACCGTGGTTCAGATGAGCAGGCTGTTAGAGATAGCTGCAGGGATACCTGAGCGGCAGGGAACTGACGAGATGAGAAGTCCTTGCAGAATGGAAGCGGCAGGTAGGTGCAGCGCACTGTAGGTAGGCCAGCAAGGACAACAAAATACTCAGGAAGCAGTAGTATATCGAATTGAACAGCAGGAGACCACGGGAGAGCTGAAGCGATGTAGCAGAGCTGGAAGCCGAGGAGCGTAGACTCGATGCTAACAGGCAAGTTGACACAAATGGACACACTGTAGAAGCAGTAGGCAGCGGGTCAGCTGACGACAGGTAGAATGCAGACTGGAGCGCTGAGACGAGCAGGACTCTGTAGACACGCTGAAGTAGCTAACAGGAATCAGCTGGAACAGTAGCGATGTAACACAGGAGAGTTGGAGAGATCTGTAACTTGTTAGACACACGGAGGCAGCGGATAGGAATCAGCTGCTGGAGTCACGATGAAACACAGGAGAGTTTGAAGTAATCTGTAACTGTAGATTCACGGAGGCAGCGGATAGGAATCAGCTGCTGAAGTCACTAGGAACACGAGGAGTAGAAGTGGTCTGGAAACCACAAATGGCAAACAGGAATCAGCATCAGCTGAACACACGAGGAGGCACTGGAACACCTTCAGAGACTCATGAGGAATGAGACTCCAAGATCAGGCAACATGGTATTGACCACAGGTGCTTAATATAGGGAGTGTTGCCTGATCAGCCAATTAAGTTAAAGGAACAGAACTGAAGGTTAGAAGGGACTGCACATGCGCAGTACCTCATTATAATGGACGGACACGGTTCCTAGCTACCTTAGAAGTAGCACTCACAGTCCGGTGAGTGACAATTCCGATCTGACTGTCCAGGTGGCTAATGCAAAATTAAGATGACAGATATGAAAGGCAGGCTTTGTCGCAACAATCTTTGATTTGTTGGGTTGCCAGGAAGAGTGGAAGGCGTCAAACCTGAATTATTTCTAGAAGACTGGCTCATAAAAGAATTCGACAGAGGAGTTCTCCCTGCACTTCATTGTGAAAAGGGCTCATAGCCAGGTGCCCCAGCTCGTACCTTTATTGCCAAGCTGAAGCACTTCAAAAACAGATATGATCCTTTGGATGACCAGACAGCAAGGTCCCGTACGGTTTGGAAATCAAACAAAAATGGTGTTTCCAGACTTTGCGGTAGAGGTCCAAAAAGCTTGTTCACAGTTCACCTCAATCAAGAAAAAGCTGCAAAAACACCAGCTCTTTATGATATGCTATTTCCCTCCAGGCTCAGGAACACAGTGGATGGCAAGTTCCATTTTTTACTTCTCTGCGAGAGGCAGAGGATTGGCTTGAAAGATGTTTACCTGCCCGGCAAAAAGATCATTGAATTGTACCTAGTGATGGGCTTGCTTGTATATGGGATATTTCTATATTTTGCTACTGAAGTCAGAGAAAATGTTCTAGCGGAGTTAAGCTTTGTCTATTATTTAGATAGTAGAGGTCTAGGTTTTCTCTTGCTAGGATTTAGGAAATAATCGATAGGAAGTTTTGATTTTTGAGGGATCTAGGTATGCCTTAATTAGAATGGGTATACAGGGTGGGAAAGGAAAAGTTGTCATGTTAGTTGTAGGTCGCTATATCATATGTTCTCATCTACTTAATCAAGTTGAACTGTCTTTTTCTACATACTCTAGGATAATATGTTACTGCTGTACTATACTGGTTGCTGCACAGAGCTGCTTGAAGGCAAATATCCCTTTTCCAGACTTTCCAGTGGTGTGGTCCTGCAATGTGTCTCATCCAGATGATAGACTATTATGGCAACCCTAACTGTGAGTAAACCTGCCCAGCGTGGAGGTCTGCTCGCCCGGAAGGTTAGTGGGTTAAATGATAAAATTAAGCGTTCATTGGTGCTACGTCAGGTCAGAAAATCCAGTCCTGATGTGGCATGTCTCCTGGAAACCCACCTTACTGGTAACAAGGTTCTTTCCCTTAAGAGACCTTGCGTGGGTTGGGCCTATCATGCCACCCATTCTACTTACTCCAGAGGTGTTTCAGTGTTAATTAGAAAACAGCTTAATTTTGTTTTAGACCAGATACAGATTGACCCAGAGGGCAGATATGTTTTTATTAGGTCCTCATTCAATAACACCCCCATTAACTGTTTTGGCTGTCTACATCCCCCCTCCATATAGTAATGACATTATGTGTAAGGGTGCCGCATTTGTTTTCACAGCTACGGACACACCAGTGCTATATCTAGGAGACTTCATTAATGTAGTAGATGTATCCATAGATAGGTGGTGTGAAGACCCTCTGTCACTACCCAATGGGTCCACTGCCTTTGGTAAACTTATTGACGATTTGGGTCTGGTGGATGTTTGGAGATTTAGAAACCCGGAGGTTAAACATTTTTCTTGTCACTCCTACACCCACCACTCCCTATTAAGAATAGATATAGTCTTGGCTTCACACACTCTGGTCCCCTTGGTATCTGGGGTGGACTACCTTCCTAGAGGCATCTCTGACCACTCTTCTATCTAAGCAGTCTTTGATTTTAAGCCTGAACGGGGACTTCAATTCTGGAAACTTAATCTGCATTGTTTGTTTAAACTTGGAGGGAGTACTGGCCTGACATGCCTCTGGGATGAGTAATTTAAAGAGACAATAAGATGGGAGTCAACCCAGCTGTGCTTTGGGACTAGTTCAAGGCCTTTAAGAGGGGTACCTTTATAAGGAATATAGTGAGTATTAAAAAACTTAACAAGCAAAAAGAGGAAGAGCTGGTGCAGAGATTATTATTATTATCCTTTATTTGTTAGGCGCCACAAGAGTTCCGCAGCGTACACAGCAAAAACAGTAGACTAACCAAGGTCAAACATAACACACAGTAAACAAAAAATACCAAAACTTCAGAGACTCCAGGCAGGCTAATGCAGTAAAGACGGAGCAGAAGAACAGGTATGGAGAACAAAGGGAAGAGGGCCCTGCTCAAATGCGCTTACATCCTAAGGGAGGGTAGGACCTCCCTTAGGATGTAAGCTCCTACCTAATGTATAGGACCTCAAGGTCTTTGCAGAGATGCAAAGACCTTGAGGTCCTATACATTAGGTCTCGTGCTGTAGAGGATAGACTGAACTGGCTTCAAACACAGTCTGATTGGACTGAATTTCTATATGACAAGCACAGTCAAAGGCTTCTCTTCTCCAGACATAATCAATATTTCCAAGCCGACTTGGGAGGGATTTACTTGGCGTGTCAAGCAAGAGATGAAATGTCTCATAGGTCAATCCCAGCTATCATAGACAAATATAATATTAAACAATATACAGAGGCCAAAATTGCGGGAGTGTTCTATGAATACTATAGTAATCTATATTCCATGCAAGCTCCATACACGCCAACTCAACTTATAACCTACTTTAACGGTAGGCTATCCCAAGAAGCGGTTGACCTCTTGGACCCCCCCTGTACTGAGGAGGAAATTGCTACAGCCGTCTCTTCATTTTCCAACCATAAAGCACCGGGCATTGATGGTATACCGATAGAAGTATACCAACAGTACAAAGAATTCCTTGTCCCTAGGCTGTTAGACACCTACAATCAATTGCTGGAGTATGGTTCACTTCCCCCTTCTATGTCTGAAGCCATAGTCATCCATATATTGAAACCTGATAAAGAACCTTTGTGTTACGGTATCAACAAGGAGAAACTGGATCCTTGCAGTTCAACTGGGATTGGTGTGACTTCACCTAGGGGTGCGGAGTCTAACAAATGGAAGGTGTTCGCCAGAGATTCCCGCAAGGCAATTTGGACTTTGCGGCTTCCACTTGCAGGTCACGGCCCCCTAGAGAAGTTCCCAATGAACCGTGAGAGAGGGAGCGAAGGATTGACAGGTAGTAGCTCCACAGAGGGATGTAGAAGAGGTAAGAGAACTGGATGTTTGTAGCCGTTACCACTGATGAATGGAGTGTAGCGATATCTGTGGTGTTACCACTAAGGAGTGTAATGTAGCGATGAACTTCAGAGTAACCACTAAGGAGTGGAATGTAGCGATGAACTGTGGTGTTACCACTAAGGAGTGGAATGTAGCGATGAACTTCGGAGTAACCACTAAAGAGTGGAATGTAGCAATGAACTTCAGAGTAACCACTAAGGAGTGGAATGTAGCGATAAACTTCAGAGTAACCACTAACGAGTGGAATGTAGCGATGAACTTCAGAGTAACCACTAAGGAGTGGAATGTAGCTATGATCTGCGGTGTTACCACTAATGAGTGGAATGTAGCAATGATCTGCGGTGTTACCACTAATGAGTGGAATGTAGCGATGATCTGCTGTGTTATCAATAATGAGTGGAATGTAGCGATGATCTGTGGTGTTACCACTAATGAGTGGAAGGTAGTGAAGAACTATAGAGTAACCACTAAGGAGTGGAAATGCTGGCAGCCACACAGAGTGCGCAGAATCACCAGAGCACTGACACACAGGAAGCCAGGAGAAAACAGGAATCAGTAGAGAGCAGTAATGCCGTAGCCCAGGGAGCTGCTTCCAGCACAGAGGATAGAGCAGACTCAAAGAACCAGCGCTGAGAAGAGACACAAGGAGTCTAATATAGGACTGTTAGAATATTCCACCAATAGGATGAGGAAGAAGCTGAGAAGAGGCAGACGATTCTGCACATGCGCAGAAACGTCTGATGGACATTGTCAGCCGGCAGGGACGCAGCGGCGGTGAGTGCACCCGTTCCTGAAGAGAGGGTGCAGGAGGCTTGCGCCTAAGTTGCTGATGGAGACATCGCAGAGGGAGACGGAGCACTGAGGAGACAGGTGAGTGCGCCGGCTCCAGGGTAGGTGCCGCGGGAGACCGGCACGTAGCACTTTGTATCCGGGTTCATATCACCCTATCTCCCTGATTACCACAGATGCCAAAATTCTGGCTAAAATTCTATCCATACAGCTTAATGGGTTAATTCATGAGATTGTCCACCCAGATCAGGCAGAGTTTATGCCTGGCAAATCTACGCTTACTAATGTTAGACAGATTCAGAGGATCCGGTCGACTGGGGAGAGGGCAGTGGTCGAGGCCTTGGATGCGGCTAAGGCCTTTGACTCGGTTGAGCGGGACTATCTCTGGCATGTGCTGGAGCAGTTTGGCTTAGAACCCAGGTTTATTAGTCTTGTTAGGCTACTATATTCTGCACAGCGGCAACAATGAGTGTTAATGGAATTACGACAGCCCTGTTTGGTCTGGGTCAGGGATCTCGACACGGCTGCACTGTATCCCCTGCCCTGTGTGCTTTAGCGATTGAGCCCCTGGCCTGTTTAATCCGCTCCCATGAGCACATTAGAGGCATAAAGATGGGAGGAATCACTGACAGCATAGCACTTTACACGGATGACATGTTGGTCTTCCTTGAGGAACCTGATAGGTCTTTATCTCACCTTTTAGAGGTGGTTGAGGACTTTGGTTTATATGCAGGACAAGATCAACTGGGACAAATCTGTTGTTTTTCCGATGGGGTGGCAACCTTCGCCAGTTGCTGTGTACTGTCAATCACTTCTGTGGACCGACAGGTTTAAATATTTAGGTATCTGGATTACAGCCTATGCATTAAAAGTTATTTCTCTAAATATTGACCCAATAACAGAATATTTAAAGACTAAAAGCCATACATGTCATAAGCTTCCTCTCAAGGTCAATTTTAGGATCAACCTAATACAAATGGTGATCCAAAAAACTTATACCCCCTCCAGCACTTCCCATTGTATCTACCATTGAAGGTTTTCCAAAACATTAATAAAAATCTAATTTCCCTGATCTGGAGTGGTAAGAGAGCTAGGGTGTGCTTTAACACATTATGTAGAACCAAAAATTCAGGAGGATTGAACCTGCCCAATCTTAGAATTTATTATCTTGCTTCTCAGCTTTAACATTTGGTCCCCTGGTTAGGTGATTTGCAGAACACCACTTTCGGACACTTCTTGGGTGAGCTAACTAAGCCAGACCTAGCAAGGTGGCTCCTATAATAAGACAGGCATCAATTATTTGGCAAATATCACATGCTCTTATGGGAGGTTAAGGGTCAGACCCGGACACTCCCTTATGGTTCAAAACTGGTTTCAGGAAACTGGTTGGGTTGGAGGGTTCAATGCTGTGGAAGGATGTGGGAATTCACACAATTGGTCAAATATATATAGACAATCAATTAACTACATATGAACAATTGAGAGCGACCTTCCCATTACCCAACAATCAGTTCTTCCGGTATCTGCAGCTGAGACATTCCCTGAATGCCCAGCTTCTTGAGGGTTTGCTTCATATGTCAGCTTCTACGATTAAAAATATATTACGACCTATAGGGTCATATAAGACTATTTCGCTGCTCAATGCCATACTATTGCCTCAGGTGTCCACGAGAGGATTAGATCTCCTCAGAATAAAATGGGAAGGCTATGTAGGGGTTCTTTATAATGAGGAGTGGAATATGGTGGTGGGAAATACTAGACATGCCACATCTTGTCTTAAGTTTCAGCAGATCCATTTTTACATGGTACACAGGTTTACTTAACACCAGCCAAGACCCAAGCAATGGGACTGTGCGCTTCTTCAGAGTGTCCCTGGTGCGGTATCACTGAGAGCACTTTTTGGCATATTTTATGGTCATGCCCAGTTGTCCAGTCCTTCTGAAGCCAAATATGGGACTTCATTTCCTCCACACTACCTATGACCCCTTTGTTATGCCCTAAAATATGTCTGTTTGGCACTACACTAAAAGAAAATTTAAATAACCCACTCTTCAAATATATATTTTTTTTAAGGTTAATATAGCAAGGGGATGGAAGGCGACTGGACCACCTAGTGTATCTCACTGGATCAATCTAGTTAATGAGGTATGGAGGCATGAACAGCTCATGTATGATAGTTGAAAAGCCATGCATAAATACCATAAGATATATCACCACTAGTATGAATCAAGTTATGTTATCCACCCTCATCAGGATGATATGATGGAATTGGGGAATCACCAGGCAGACGTTTAGCTCTCAGCCCTATGCAGCTTCAATAAATTTAGGCTGTAGTGCAATAAAAATACAATGATGGTATTATCGGCCTAAAAGTTCACAAGATACTACTGTATAATGTTTATAGCGACATAGGCAGGGATAGATGTTTATTTAATTTGAATGTTAGATATGTTATTTGTATGTTCTAGCTAAACAATCTCAATAAAAATACTTTATTCAAAAAATGGACACTATTTAATACAGACCTTACTGTATTTTAATTATGACAACACATTTCAGGAGCGCAAAACTGTTGTTTCTTAAGTTCTCTTCTACAGCTACTGAAATTCATGTTGTTGCAGTTACTTTAAATAAAATGCTGTTTTTCCTGTAAAAGGTGGACTATTTCTGATGACATCCATATATTATTCATGCTGACCATTACATTTGCAGTCTGTAATAAAGCTCAAGAGGAACAGATTGAAAAAATATCTGCGTCTCGCTCTATATAAACAAAAGTTTTTGAACATTTGTACCTTTAAAAGGAATTTAATCTAATATCTGAGTTGTGCCATTTAAAATAAACAGGGCACCCTTAGGGACAGTAGTAGTGTTTTTTTGGTTGATCATGGCTTTGATATAGGGTGGAGTTATTCTTCAAATATAATGAAAAGTGTTGTGGTACATCATATGAAGAACCTCAGATCACAAGCGTAAATAAAATGTGTTTTTTAAAGCATTGTTGCCATTGGTTAAGAATTATTTGTAATTTGTTTGATTGACCTTCACTACAGTAGTGTGTAATCATCTAATGTTATTTTCGGCTTAAAGCTTACAAACTTTATTTAAATGTTAGAATTAAAGTTGTTTCTTTACAATAAAAAAAAAAAAAAGAAAAGATTTAGCAAACTCACACAGAAACAGGAGGGGAAGCAGGTACAGTTTAACAAGCCAAGCTCTTCAGCAAGGAGTGCCACTTTTGTGGCTGAAGTGCTTGATTTGTTTGGGCTCCCACAAGACAAGCTAACAATGACCTTAAGGCAGCTAAACCGACAGTGCTGTCAATGAACTCTACAGTGGCAAGATGTTGTTGTTGTCATCATCCTCCCCCTCATCAGTGTGTACATCATCTTCACACAATATAAATAAATAGCCCATAAAATCCACCATTACAGAAGTCTCTGTACTTTGATGTATTTGCCGGTAAAGGCCTTCTTCGTGGAAATTGTAGTTCATTTTGATGAACATCATATGTTCCACATTAAAAGGCTATAGCCTCTTACGCAGATCGCTGACAAGGTTCCCGCCTAGCTAGCTATGCTGAAAACTCTTTATGAGTACACACTGGAGGGTATTGCAAAGCGAGTTTGTACATCGGTCTCCAAATTGCCTTTATCCCAGTATGTAAAGGGACTGTCTGTCATGACTGTTTGTATGCTGGCATTAAAATAATCCTCCACCATTCTTTGGATGTAAATAGTAGGATCAGGTGGAGTTTCGGCAGAAGTGTCACACATTTTGGCCAATTTTTTTTTAGACCAGACCAGATGTAAAAATGTTGTGCTGACTCATCTGCATCACCAATGGGTCTCATGGAAAAGCTAAGTTTTGCAAAGCACATGGCAGTTTATAGTACTTTTAATAAACATTGCCACGCAGCGGTAGCTGAAAGGAAAAGTGGTGCAAGATGGAATTGTCCTTGGAAACTCCCACCCACCCTTATAATGGATCTTAAAAAGGACATGCACAGTTTAATAAACCAAACACTTCAGCAACAAGGAGTGTTAGTTTTGTGGCTAACAATGGGCTTAAGGCAGCTAAGTTAACAGTGCTATCAATGATCTCTAAGACTGCAGTGAGCTGCCTGGTTGCTCTGTCGATTAGTAACGGCACAAACACACGGCAGTTCATAGCACATCTAGGAATCATTGCCACACAGCAGTGGCGAGAAGAAAACTGATGCAAGATGGAATTGTTCTTCAGACCTCCCACCCACCTTTATGTTGGATTGACAGCAACATAACATGGGCAGCAAAGTAGACAAGGTTTTAAAGTCGACAATATACTGACATCGACAGTATTATTAGGACATCAATTGAAATGTAGACAGTATTTTTTATGTTGACAATTCAAATGTAGACAGTATTGTCCCTGACTCTAACCCTGTCCCAATCCCTAGACCTGTCCTTATCCCTATCCATACACATGTGCCTAACCCTAGACCTGTCCCTTTCCCTGTCCCTACACCTGTGCCTATCCCTAGACCTGTCTTTAACCATATCCCTAGCCCTTAAATAATACTGTCCACATTTCAATAGTCTACCTAATCATATTGTCCACAATGTGAATTGGCATCCTAATAATACTGTTGAGACCTGAATTGTCGACTGTTACTCAAGCTGATAGCCCAAGGTCAAAATGTCAAACAGTGCAAGATGGAATTGTCCTTGAAAAATATGTTAAAAAGGTTTAACAAACTCACACAGAAACAGGAGGGGTAGCAGGTACAGTTTAACAAACCAATGAACTCGAAGACTGCAGCGAGTTAGCTGGTTACTAATTGACAGAGCAATGGCGCAACACACGGCAGTTCATAGCACATCTAGGAAACATTGTCACACAGCAGTGGCAGAAAAGTGGTGCAAGATGGAATTGTCCTTGGGCTGTCCCACCCACCCTTATGTTGGATCTTAAAAAAGACATGCACACTTTAACAAACCAAGCATTTCAGCGACAAAGAGTGCCACTTTTGTGGCTAAAGTGCTGGGTTTGTTTGGGTCCCCACAAAGCAGGTTAATAATGGGCTTAAGGCAGCTAAGCTAACAGGGCTGTCAATGAACTCTAAGACTTCAGCGAGCTGCTTGGTTGCTGCACCAGCAGAAGCAGTTCTTGCCAGTGATAAAATGAAGGCCATTGTCATGCCTTGGCATAATACCAAAAAATCCACCAATTATGTGTGGAATTATTTTTATCCAAATCCAGAAAACAGTTGTCCAGCCATTTGTAGTGTGTGTAAAGCCACAGTCAGTAGAGGTAGGGACTTAAACCATCTTGGTTTATGCCATGTGAAGCAAGTTCAGAGCCAGCTCTTAAGAAAATCAGAAACTTATGCTAAATATAACAACAAGCAGTCCAACATCAGCTAGCTCCCTTCTCTCAGCTAGATCCCAGAACCTGCAATCTACACCACCAACCTCTTCATCAAGGCCGGAGTGGCCATCTGGCACTTCTGGCCAATGGCTAAATGGGCTGATCCAGCTGTCCGCATGCCCGTCTGAGCAGCAGCACCTCCCTACGCGCTGATAGGCGGACAGAGATTCAGTGACATGCGGCCAATGCAAGTAATCACATTGGACGTGCACCACGTAACACTGCTGCTCGGGCGGACATGCGGACGGCTAGATTGTGAAGTGAAGCAGTCTGCAAAAACAGGGTGGCCCCTAGCCATAAAATTTTAGTAAAATTTACTACTTACTGCAATAAGATAAAACTCTTGTGGGAACCTATTCTATTATCACACATTGTCACATAATTAGCCCCATTCATGACTTCTTGTCATTTTCACCAACACCTGTCTCAGCAACTGGAGAATGGTGCTTCAAGAAACACTATAAGCGTAAGCATCTCATAGAAAAGGACACTTGTCTAGTTCATTTACTGGCACAAGAATCACATTGCTTGCCTGCATTTTCCTCAAATAACAGTCTACATATTCTTCTTCAACTGAGATGTAATTGTTGAGACAAAGCAAGAAACATACAAGGACATTATGTCTTCGCTATACAGAGAATGGTGACTGAGGAGAGATAAGCAGGAGTCATCTGTCTAAACAGAAAAACCACACTTCAACATGTAATATTCATGTACCAAATTCAGAATAAACAAGAAACACCATCTTTCTCTGTCACTTGTTACCATAATAGGAACAAGGACAGATAGAATGACGTTAGATTAGAAGACAACTTGACTCAAGGGGTAGGAGTGCACCCACTGAGATTTTCGGTGCCAACCAGTGGGGAATGTCATACCGTCACTTCCTTCATTGTAAAACTATCACATTCCTTTCACTTACATTTTACATACCTAAATTTGCATACTGCTACTTCTAAATTTCCACATCGACCACTGGTGTCAACAATAACATTTCATGTGGCTTTGTTGCCTAACTCATAAGATTTAACCAGCCCTAATCTAGAATGTCTGCTAACTATGAATGTTTATTGAGGTAATTGTTAGGCCTATAGATTGAAGATATTTACAAAAAGGTATTTAAAAAAAACAAATAGAGATTTGTAGGTCATAATTGACAAGGAAGCAGTCCTGGAAATATGTAAACTGAAAACAAAACTGTAGTGCATAACATTTCCTATCTCACTGTGATCCCTTCTCAAATTTTTCACATTAAAATTTTATTTTCAAACTCCAAACCACCCATCGCACACTGAAACACACACATACATTACCCAGCAACCAGACCTATTTCTTCCGCCTCAGTGCTGGCCGCTCTATGCATGCTCTGAGTGGTGACGTCACCACCGCCAGCAGTTAGATTATATCTGCTACCTATATAAGGAAGGCTCTGTCACCCAGAGTATTACGTCTAATCAGCATTTTTGCACTATTCCCAGTGTTCTGGTATATGGTTGTTCTATTCCGGATTTCTGACCAGGCTTTCCCTGACTTCTCTGATGGACTCTGTTTTGGCTCTGAACATACTCCCGACATTTGACCTCTTGGTATTCTTTGACCAATCTTCTGGATTTCCCATTTGCAGTGCGCATCCTGATTGGCTTGAACTCGGACTGTTTAACCATCCTCACGCACTTATGACATTGCTGGAAGATGTCCCTTGAGGCAAAATCCAAACCTCCTTGTGGGGGCCCCTGGCAAAGACCAGGGGCACGTTAAACTCTGTGCCTCCAAGTTCAGTAGTGTCAATCCCAGCAAGTAGGCACCATCCACTATATAGCCTGTGACACCTTTATTATATCACTCCCTTGGTTCTAAGCATTTAAGACCAAAAAGGAATTGTAAAAAGTGGGATCCTGCTGAATTAAGCAAAATGTGGGAATCCCACAGTAATACTCAGGAGTGGAAGTGGGGTAGAATTTTAACATAATTTAACGTGTCAAAACCACTTTGTCTTTCATTTTTATTTCCAGAAGAAAATTTTCCCTGGAATTGTAAATAAATCTTGCTTGGATTACAAATGAAGAATAATTCCTAAGAATTGCCATTAAATAGTTTTTCCTGTGGATTGTATGAAGATGATCCCATTGGATTGCAATGGATTTACTTAACAATTGTGTGTGTGTGTGTGTGTTATTTGGCTTTTTCACTATTATGCTACAATTATACTTGGTTTTGGTGATAAGAAAGGTGTATCCTACACTGTAGGTTTTCTTGTTAGTAGCTAAAACTGTCTGGTCTGGGGCTGGCTTTTAACATGGGACTTACATATAGCAATGGGATTACATGTTCGCTTTCCCCCTGTTTAGTGGGAACCAGCCTAGGCTATCTAGTACTGGGGCTGGTTGATGCATTTCTGGGGATTGACCATTTTTATAGATTTTATGAACGGAACTTCTCCCACTCATTTTGATGGTCTAGTCGTTTACTCTGGATGCTTTATAAATATTTAAATGGAGAGTGCAGCATTTGTCAGGAACATACAATATTTATATACCTGAAAGAATACTTACAGTGGAGACTATTACTTTATAGGCAAAAGCAAGATTCTGCATCCCATCATTTGAAAATACAAGAAGAGAAAAAGGTCAGAGAGGGATGGTACAATAAAGGAAAGTTTTTAATGTATTACAAACAAACTGAGTTACGCTTCTATGGCTATTGAAAGGTAAATATACAGGTAATTAACAAAAAAAAGCATCTGGGTAAGTACACCAAGCATGTTGAAAGCAACGGTACCCAAAAGGTGTGGGTGTTGTGTTATTTAAACCACTAAAACCCCAGCATGGTCTTGGTGATGTATGAAAACGCTGGATTGTCCTGATTGCCTATAGTGACTTGAAAGGGGATATACATTCTGGTGACGGTGAATCTGTTGACACCAAAATGGTGACAGTGTAAATGTCGACAGATTTAATGGTGACATTGTGACTGTTGACAGTAGTAATGTCGACAGTCACAAACACAAACATTAACCCCCACCCCCCAAATACAATACAGCCTGCCAACACAATATGGTAAAATAATACACAACAATATAAATAAAAATATCTAAAAAGCATGCTCCTTACACAGATTAACCCTAGTGCTGCCAACCTAGCACTAGCGAAATTTGGAGTCCACCTCATTTTACTAGAACTAACTCTAGGCACTGCCAGCTGGGGCTGGTGGCACTATAGCAGGGAAGCCCACAGTGTGGGTCCCTCTGCCATAATGACAACCAGCCACAGGCTGGTCAGCACAGGGCTGGATTCCCTAGGGAGATGGGGCATGCCAAAAAATTGCAACCATGGTCAGTGTCTTTCAGTCAGGTGCCACTGTACTCCTAGCATACAGTACTGCTTGCTAAGGCACAGCAGTCAGCATCGCTAAAACTGATATTTATGTGGTTAAGCCTTTGCTCCCTCTGGCTCAAGCACACTGGGGCCAGATGCAAGACCAGGCCTTGGGCTGGATGGACCACCCTATTGAGGATGGCAACCAGTATTGTGTCAAACATTGCTAGTGTGTGCATATAATGTGACGCGTACTGGTCCTTCATCTCCCAAAGGGTTTTATGGATACCATTCATGAGGTCAGTGACTTTGCCAGATCCAGCAGGGGAAGATAAGGTTGGCATCTAAAGTGGTTCATCCTCAGCTTCTTCTTTCTCCACAGCGAGTAGTTGCTTTGCATCCCATGGCTAATAAACATATATACAGTATATCTCTGCACTCATGTAAATACTTGTCCAAAGTCCCCTTGCTTTGGTGCTCCTCTGTGTCTCTAGCTCCCTCAGGCAGCTCTAACAAAAGTTTTTAGAAAGAGGGCACTTACCAGACTTTCATTAGTTAAGAACTCTTTACTCTTATTTTTTATCTTCTAACAGATGTTCCAGTCCATAACACAGACCTTTTCTCAAGACCACAAAAAAGTGAACAAAGCAGTCACCAGCCTTACCCACCCATATAAGTGTGCTACATGAAAAAACAGTCAGTATTTAACTTATGTGCACAACAGAAAACTAATTTTCACCCCTTGCATTATAACATGGTTTTGTCCAGGAGACTTAAATAAGAAACGTCTTAATTTAAGTTCCTTAATGAATGAGGCCCTAAGTTTCTAATTTAAGCAATGGTAAAGTATCCACAAAAAAACCATTGTTTTCATGTCATGCTACAATGAAATTACACTTAATAATTCTTACATCTATTAACCATTTCCTTGCTAATCAAACATATGATATGCTAGATGTTAACAAAGACATGTGTGTAGTATTAGTAAATCATTTTAACCCTTGCCATTCATAATATGTAAATACTAATCTTTATTTTTAACAGTGTCCTTTTCCTATCAATTCCAGATGTAACAACTAGGAAACCTTCACTCTGTATAAATACATAAATATATATAAATATATAAGAAATATATACGCATACCATATAATTTGTCAAACTAGAATACTGCTTAGCCGCCATAAAGCAATTATTATCATAACCAATAAATTCATGTCTTTTAAATATTACTTCTTGCGGATTTACACTTTCCATTCATTCTCAAGGTTTTGTTTATAGTATTTTTCTCTTTTTCTTTTTGTATTTTAATTTTTACTTTTTTTTCTGGTATTGCCCTGTACTTTTTTCTTATGATCAAGCTGGGCAATTTTAATATAAAAATAATTATTTATTTTACCACAACATACCTATCAATTTTTTTACATTTTGATGAAAACCAATCACAACCAGATTAGTTAACTCCACATTAATCCTCACATAATTTAACTGAATTTTTAAATGTTTGTGCCAGTTTCCTTATGATCTCCATTTATCCTATGCCTCAATATAACAATTATATTATGTAAAAGTTAATACTCTCACCCTTAAAATAGAATTTCCCTGTGTTCACCAATATTCTTCTCTCAGATGTGGCTGCACCTGTACTACCCGCAATGCACCAAAACCAGATGACCTCTTCCTCTTTATCAGACGAGAAATGGGGAACTATTTTTTCCTTGATGAATGTTCTTGAGAGCCACTTTTATAGGTGCAATTTGAAGCGGAATTCACTTTTTGTGTTTCTCTGCTGTGTAGGGGAACCTCTTACTTTCTCTTCTCGGTCCCTTTAAGGAGCGAGGTTTTAGGGTAATCTTTCCACTTCTCCAAAAAGCCCTGTTACTGTACCCACCTCTGCACCTCCTGGCAAAAGCTGAAAATATATTTGGAACACTGGTCCTAATTATCACCTCCAACATAGTGACTGGACCGGTGGTAATCATTAATACGATTACCACTATTTCAACAACCACTTCACCTGCAAAACAAGCACGAAAGTTTTAAAAAGCGATGGTAATATTTATAGGCTTACCTTTAAAGAGACTCTGATCACCACTGATGGACCCGAATGCCGACCGCAAGTGATCTCGATTGAAGAGGTGTCCGGCGCTACTGTTTATCACAAATTGTATACATCTGAATTTAAAGTGGCAATGTCGGGTTAAGTGTTTAAACACTTAACCTGCGGGGGCCCGACATTGCCACTTTAAATTCAGATGAATACAAATTGCGATGACAACAGTAGTGTCGGACACCTTTTCAACCGAGATCACTTGCGGTCGGCATTCGGGTCCATCGGTGATGTTCAGAGTCTCTTTAAAAGGAAGTCTATAAATATTACCATCGTTTTTTAAAACTTTCCTGCTTTTTTCGTAGGTCAAGTGGGTGTCGGATTTTTTCGAAACCGAAAAACCGTACCCCACCCGACTGGACACCACAATGTTATTGATCAAAAGTTCTACAAAGACATGGTTTCAATCCTTCTGAAGAAGTCGTTACTTGTGCCAAAACACAAGTATTAATAGGGATACTCAGTGTTTCATCATTGCCAAACTGAAAAATAAGGACTTTTCAGTTTGATCCGTTCATGGACATTGGCATTAAGAGATTCTTGCAGGACTGTGTGCATATGCAGTGTACCGGCTAGTGCGGAACATATCAGTGATTAAGGATGATTGGAAACTGTAAGAGGACACACTACTAACTGGAAGTATCTCTTGCTAAACTGTATCTTGCATTCTTCAAAACTCACATGGACTGTCTAATACGGACAGACAATTTATATGAAAGTGTTTGCATGATTGTGGATTTACTTTTGGATCCTCATAATGACTGACAACCATATATATTTATCAGTACTGCTAGTTTGTTCTGTTTATGTTTGGATTGAGAGCAGAATGGATTGGACACTAAATTACTGAACCACACTAACCAATGAATGCAATACTGTTTTATAAGGGCTGTCTTCTGAGTCCAAGATTTATATATTGCCATTTCAATTGCTCTTTTATGGTGTATGTTTTATATATGGAGATCAAATAATAAATGTCTATATTTTATAGAAATGTACAGACAGGTTTTTTTTAAATAATGTTTAGGAAAAGGAGACAGCATGAAAAAATAGGTATACTACAAAGTCCAGAAATATTACAAACAGCAAACATATTCTCTTTTGTTTTCAGAAGCATTCTGCACACATTTCACGAAATGTTAATCCCATTTATCCACACACCAGATGACCCCCTCCCCTTTGTCAATGCCAATAGTTCTAAATCAATATCAGAACACAAAGAGCAATTAGAGATTGTTTGAATTTTATTACAAAATGTGACATGCAGCGCGCTCAAAGAATAATGAATCTATATAGGGAAAAATATGAACATTTAATTTATATGACATGAACTACATCTTTGAATGAAAAAAGCTCCACTTGACAACTTTTTAATCACAATACTGCAGAAAATTGCCAGCTAATCAAAAACTATCTGCTCCCTAAATCTTCATCATCAACCTTGATTTAAATTGCACCAGAAGATTTTGTAGCGCTTTACAATTGGGATACCTAGTCATATCCCAAAAGAAGGTACTCAGTGATGATCAGGACACTGACACAATGTTAGATAGAGACACTGTTCTCAATCACTCCGGGATTCAAGAAGGTATAAGGCAAAAACATGTTCGTGTTCCGTTCAGTAATGGACTTGGAAATTTCATCCAACTTCTGGAAATCCTTTATGAACTTCTGTGGGACCTCCTCTGTAAAACGCACATCAGGGTAATCCCCTAAACGTCTCTGGAGAGCAATAAGGAATCTGATTAATGGAAGCTTTTTTAGCCAAAATTTAGCCATGATTTCTTTATGTATTGACTGAGTCCATTCATCAATACATTACAGAGCAGAGCTGCATGTACATGAATGGACAGCTGTATATATCATGATCTGCGCAAGAATTCTCTCTTACATATTCCCCAGACTAGAAACACAAAAGGAGCAGATCTGCTTATTGCTTTTATGTCCGTACAGGATAATAGTACTCACCCGGTCTCTTGGCTCATTACTAAGCAGCCACACTGTGGTCATTCCAGTAGTGGTAGTGTTTACTTCTGGCAATGCATCCAGGATACTCTGGGGTGTGCTGACCCCTTTAGCTGTGGGAGGGGGGTTTTTCATGGATGTGGGACCATTGGGCATCCAGGCATAGAAGTCAAACTGCAATACAAACATTGATCATCTGAAACATTTTTATATGCATGAATAATTTATCCACAAATGCATAATTATCTTCTCAATATTTTCCCAATTATACATAGGATATTTACACATTACCATAATACATTATAAAGGAAGATCTAGCTCGAGTGTAAATGTAATATTTTGTATCTCAAACTAAATATATTTTCCACATGGACCAGTAAATATTGTCACATGAATCACATGTGGTTTCTATGCAGAATATCAAATGTAGGCTTACAACATGTGTGTATCAGTTGTTAGTTAAATGTCTCATCTGTCAATCATGCATAAAGCAAATGGAAATAGGGTGTGAAAAATTTGACAAGAGTTTGTGCAACACATACTGTAGTTATTGTGTTAGAAATCCTGTTTTTCAATGACTAGATGGTCGTAGTCATAATGCTTGATGTACAGCCTCAAATCCTCCAAATCAAGGATAAAATCAGATTTTATATTTACATTAAATTCTTTTCTTAGTCCATGGGGGACATTGGACCATGGGGTATAGAACCTCCTTCAGAACATGGACACTTGAAATAATTCTATCAATTAAATGCTCCTCACTCTTATACCTCCCCATCGTGCAGGGAAATCAGTTATTATACTAACCAAGTCCCACAGGACAGAACCAAAAAGAAACAATAAAGAGAGATAGAAATTACTTCATCCCTGAAAAAGTAACATTTAACTCTGGTAAACTTCTTCCCAGGATATCTAGAGCTTAATTGGGTGGGCACTCAGTATTTATCATGGACTAAGAAAAGAATTTAGCGAAAGTTTAAAATCTAGTTCTCTCTATCAGCCACTGGGGGACACTGGACAATTGTGATGTATCAAAGCTACTCCCTTTGGGTGGGTACGCTCACAAACTAGTAGTGCGCAGCACCCTATACCTAAATCCAACGACCTTAGAATTGTAAAGGTATGTATAGAGCCCCATGTGGCAGCCAACCAAACTGCCCGGCCGAAGCCCCATGATGAGCCATCCACAAGGCGCTCACCGATTACACCAATAAAGCCAGCTGTGCCAATCTCTGCCATGACTGGCTTCACCAGTCTGGTGCCACAACTGCACCTCCACTCCTTTCTATCATACCCTTTAAGGATGCAGGAATCATCGCCATTATAGGGAGCCAGTAATCATTCTAGAAGCCTATCGCAATAGAGAATTTGTATATCCCTGATGTTGACGTATGCCACTGTGGTGGAATTGTCTAATTGAATCTGCATGGGATTTCCGCATGATTGAAGGTAACCCTGAGCTAGAACGTTTAGCATCGCTCTTAATTCTAGAATACTTATTGTAAGGTTTGCAAGAACGGACAGTGAAAGGAGACAGCCTCTCAGCACTAGGGGCAAGCATCTGTTGCCACAATTGCCCAATTTTATATAGTCAGGTGACAGGCCCTGTTAATGCTGCCATCTCAACCTCCAGAGGAGCAGCTTCCATCTGAGAGCCAATAGAAACACCTTATGTTTAGGTGGAAATACTCAGATTAATAAGTGCCGAGTGTCCAGAGGATTATCCTGCTGAATGAATCTGTCCGATACCGTAACAGAAACAGCTTTTGGAAAGATAACCCCTCCCACTGTCTTATACTAACACTGGAAGAAAATCACACCCACTGTAAGTAATGTGGGATTGGCTATCCGCATGGCAATTAAAGCTGGTCCACAGTGAGATAGGTAGTGAGAAGGTAGGAAATCAATCTATTTTCTCACCCAGGAATCTGAAGTGGAACTGAACCACTGACCCCTATAAAATCAGCAGAATGACACACACGACTGCCTCTACGGGTGGGCAGAATGTCCATCATGCAGCCTGTTATTCCGAGGACCTGGCTGATAGCATCTTAGTGGAAAAAGTTTGCTTAACTCTCTGCTGTCCTCCACAAGGAGCTGGGAACTGACAGTGATTTCTGAACCCTGTGCCTTTACCGCTACACAAAAAGGCCTGAAACCAATCGTCCTACGCTCTTGGCAGTTGTACCAGTAGTAGCCCTTTCACTGTTCATCTGGCTAATAATCTTATCCAAGTCAACCCCAAATAGACATCACCGTAAAATACAAGGAATCCCGACTCCTTTTGACTCTGCATCTGGCACCCAAGCATTGATAAAATTGCCTTGGCAAGCTGAGACCATCAAGATGAAATTCTGGCCCCTGGTTTTACCAGTATCCAGAGCTGTGTCCCCAGATATACTTATTCTTCCCAGATGTGTACCGCCAAGATCGCCATTACAGACCAATGCCACCCAGACAGCAATCCTGCAAAGAGTTGCTCTGACCACTTTTCTGTGGTCCAGTTGACCCAGTTTTTTGGTGCATTATTACGCTAGGCTTGTGTGGGTGTTGGTGTGTATGCGCTACTGGCACGGGTTACTCCACCTAGCAAAACTAGAAAAAGAAATTTTAGTGCCAAAATGGGCCAGGGGATTCAAATAGGCGGCATCCAAAGATGGCTGACTATTCTGTATGCAGAACACACTGAGGAAGCCACTATATGTGGTAAAACCCATTTGGTACATACCTACACTACAAGAACAGTTTGCCATTTAGTTTCTCTTTTTTAAAGCTTTCATTTATAATCTATTTATTCTCACTTCTATTTTTATTACTTTAGCATTTATTATTATTTTTCTATTTTTATGTTTATAGATTGTTATATATTTGCATTTCTATATTGTTTTCTTCCTGTACTCATCCCCACCCATCTCCTTCAATTACTCTGTATCTATGTTAATAATTCTCTATATTACCTTTCACTTCTACCTACATTCATAACCCTGTCCAATCTGTACTACTACCTACAATCTGGTTTATGGTTATTATCCCTACTATCTTCTTACTCTCCTATTGTTAATTGTACAATCATTCCTGCTCCTGAAATCTAATATATTTTACCCACTTATACCTACAGTACATTTTAATCTCTACTCTACTTACACTCTAATTTTGTTTCTATCCACATCCCTATCTCTACTTGCATTACTATGTCAATTTCTATCTGTATTACACTGATTCCTCCTTTTCTTCCTTCTAAAACCCCTAAACTTGGCCTCCAGCCTCATATTTCCCTGCACCACACTCTTTTCCCTTCCTACATTACTCTCTCTTACACCACATTCCTGCACTATATCCCTCTCTACAGACAATACTACTCCCAATTCTATCCATTACTACACCACATTCTCCTTTCATCTCAATCTTCATTTCTATTACCTCTTACTTCCACCTCCAACAGATCATCATCATCATCATCATCATTTATTTATATAGCGCCAACATATTCCGTAGCGCTTTACAATTGGGGACAAACGTAATAAACTAATAAACAAACTGGGTAAAACAGACAAAGAGGTGAGAAGGCCCTGCTCGCAAGCTTACAATCTATGGGACAATGGGAGATTGACACATGAGGTTAAGTATACATTTTGCATCTTGGCCCAGCCAGACTGCAAAGGTAGGGTGACTCATAAGCTAAATGATCCTGTCACACATCAATGTTGGTCCGGGGGTAGTTGTCTTGTGTGAAATTGTGTAACAGGCTAAAGGTAGTGAGGTTAAGATGGTGGTTGAGGAATATTATAAGCTTGTCTGAATAGGTAGGTTTTCAGAGAACGCTTGAAAGTTTGTAGACCAGAGGAGAGTCTTATTGTGCGAGGGAGAGAGTTCCATAGAGTGGGTGCAGCCCGAAAAAAGTCCTGTAACCGGGAATGGGAGCATGTAATGAGGGTGGATGAGAGACGCAGATCTTTTGCAGAACGGAGTTGCCGAGTTGGGAGATATTTTGAGACAAGAGAGGAGATGTATGTTGGTGCAGCTTTGTTGATGGCCTTGTAGGTTAGTAAAAGTATTTTATATTGGATTCGGTAGAAGACAGGCAGCCAGTGTAGAGACATACAGAGTGATTCAACAGAGGAATAGCTATTTGCAAGGAAAATCAGTCTTGCCGAAGCATGCAAAATAGATTTTAGGGGTTTGAGTCTGTTTTTGGGAAGACCAGTAAGGAGGGAATTGCAATAGTCAATGCGGGAGATGATTAGTGCATGAATTAAGGTTTTAGCAGTGTCTTGTGTGAGATATGTGCGGATTCTGGAAATGTTCTTTAGATGTATGTAACATGATTTAGATATAGAGTCAATGTGGGGAACAAAGGATAGGCGTGAATCAAGGATTACACCTAGGCAGCGAGCTTGTGGGGTGGGATTTATGGTCATGTTATCAACAGAGATAGAAATGTCAGGTATGCTCTTGTTGGCGGGTGGGAATATTATTAACTCTGTTTTAGAAAGATTAAGTTTGAGTTGACGAGAGGACATCCAAGATGAAATGGCAGAAAGACAGTCAGTTACACGGGACAACACAGATGTCGAGATATCAGGAGAGGATAGATAGATTTGGGTATCATCCGCATAGAGATGATACTGAAAGCCAAAGGAACTTATTAGATTTCCAAGAGAAGCGGTATAGATAGAGAACAGCAGAGGACCTAGCACCGAGCCTTGTGGTACTCCAACTGATAGGGGAAGCGGAGCAGAGGTGGCTCCAGAGAAATTAACAGTGAAAGAGCGATTAGAGAGGTAAGATGAGAACCAGGATAGAACTGTGTCTTGAAGACCTAGGGATTGCAGCGTTTGTATGAGAAGAGAGTGGTCGACGGTATCAAATGCAGCCGAGAGATCCTGGACCACCATACCCGGTATGTCCATTTAAAGCAATTTTCCATACTTTATTTCATTTACACCATCTCTAACCCCTATTATTTCATTTTACTCCTACTTCCAAAATTATTTCACCCTCTAACCCATTCTCAATTTCTCTTACCTGCATCAAGACATCTTGATTCTTCATCAAGAACTACCACCGCAGCTCAACATTTCAAACATCCTTCGGATACACAGAACAGAACCAAATCACAAAGACCACACCGACAAAAGCCGAGAAACCACACGACGACAACCCATTATGGCCCGTACTCCACGGCTACCGAAAGTATGAGAAATAGTTTTTTCTACTTTTTTTTAGTCTAGTTGACCTTATCTGAGGCTAAAATGGGTCTCAGTAAAGCACCAGCCACTAGCTAACTAGTTTTAAGAATGGTCTCAAACATTCTTAAGGGCTGTGGTATTCATGGATAAGAATAGACGTGACATTAGACAGTCACGCTATAAAGACGACCCCCTAGGTGGAATTTCCCTTGTAACCTACTCTGGTAAGGGATAAAGTGTCTAAAATATGCATATAACCTAAACCTATGTAGTGTTTGGGTCCGCAACTAGCACAGCAATTTTTTTTAATTGCGGAGAACAAGTACTGTTTTAACCATGCATATCGCCCAACCCGGCTCGCCTTTTGGAATTGCTAAGAGAAGCATTGGGTAATTGGCTGAAGATTCAGTGAAATCGAGGGAAGGACAGGTCCCTTCTCCTACAACCAGTGGAAGTGAAGCGAGCTACTAGGCAAATGCTGAATTAGACTGCGCTAGTGCCTTAGCCCAAGCCGGAGGTGATCCTAGCCAGCGCTTACGACATGTGGCCTCCTGCCAAAGGCATCCATGTCTGACTGTCCACTTGGTGATATCCTGATATTTTTCATAACTATGACAAGTCACAGATGAAGCCCCGCCATCCTAGACCTCCCTTTATTTGGCCTGACAAGCAAGGAAGATAATCCACGGCAAATACAGAGTGCACAATATAGAAAGGGAGAACTAGGTATCAACAGACAGCAATAAACTCATCAGTAAATTGTGCAAAAATATACTTCACAATCCCCAATACAATCCCACTCCAGCTAGAAGTAACTATCTTTTGCTGGGGAAACAGTCTAGATCAGACACTGCAGTTCAGCTCTCCTCTGATATTCAGTATATACTTGAAAGCAGTCAGGGGGGAGAGCAAATTATGCTACCTGTACCTTCCCCCCAGAACCCAGTATGCATAGACCTCTTTTTATCCAGCCTAACAAGATAAAGAGCAGGAAAAAAAGTACAGAGTACACAATATGGAAAAGTGAACCAGGTATCAAGAGACATAAATTTAATTCATCAGATATAGAACAATCCCCAATTCAATCCCGCCCCAGGTAGAGGTGAATACCGGAGGTTGGTGAGACAGAGGAGAGTTGCACTGCTGGCACAGTGTCTGATCTACATTATATTAATATTTATTTTACACCTGGGACATACATCATTAAGATAAGCTAAAGTAATAAAATGGAGGTTTTTGTTACGGATGGAAGAGTAAAAGTCCTAGGAGTTCAGAGATCTGTAGGTAAATATATCAAGGTCCGATTTTTTCAGCGTATTAAAATCACGGCAAATCAATGATGATAAACTTCCCCCCGATTTTAGTGCAAAAGTTTCTGAAATGTATCAAGCTGCGATTTTTACCCCGATTTTCAAAATCGCTGGTCATCTCTGGTGATTTGCTGCGATGTCAATTACTCCTGTGGTTAGCAAACTCTCCTGTGTTGTCCCTATCTAGCTGTGAGATTAGTAAACCCATCACTGTTACATTGCCCTGTCTATAGAGCCGGAGGTCCGAACAGCTGTCAAAACTGAAAAAATAAAGGTTTAAAAAAAAACAAACAAACACATGGAGTCCCCCTCTAGTAACCCTAGTGCTGCCAGCCTACTACTGGTTACATGAAAATCGTGGAAAAATTTTGTGTGGGGGTCCCCCTGATTTCACATAACCAGCACTAGGCAAACCAGCCGGGTTGGTGGCACTATAACAGGGGGACACGCAGCAGGGGTTCCCTAGGGAGTGGGGTACGCCGAAAAAAAATGAGCTGGCCCTCCCTCTAGAGACAACCAGCACAATGTTGAAAGCACTAGGGCTCTTCCTACACCCCTGGGCGGTGGGCGTAGGGTACTAAATGGCGATAAAAGTGTAAAACAATAAATGAATGCCATTTTGTTTTGTGGAACTACAAATCCCAGCAAGTCAGGGTGCCCTAAACAGTGTGGGCATGCCAATACTTGTATAACTACAAGCACCAACATACCCATGGCAGCCAGGGTATGTTGGCACTTGGAGAACAACAAGTGCCAACATGCCCTGACACCTGAGCTTGCTGGGACCTGTAGTTCCACAAAAGAAAATGTTAAATAACCCTCATTAAAACCACATACATTAAAAATAATAAAACCCCAATAAAGACACTAAACACCCTCATTTATACCACATATTTTTATTAAAAATAATAAATGCCCAGAATACTCACCACTGATGTTTTCATCTGTTGTCAGCAGCTTTTAATCCGAAAATAGAAATCTACAATGAACTATAGAACTATAGAAGAGAAGACTTCTATATGAACTCTAAAATGAACTCTACAAATCTGTGTCGGGGGGAAGCCACATAGATTTTTAAATTGCAGACTGTCACCAGATGGGTTAAATGATACAATTGAATTCAATGATCGGTATTTGTAGGTAGAATATATAGATACACTGTTTTTGACGTCTTTTTGTAGGGTTTTTTGTGAAAATAAATCCTAGTTTTACATCTATTCAGTACATTTATTTCTCTATGAATAGAGTTCACCCATTGATGTAGGTTATTAGTCAGTTTTAGTTTATTTGTTGTAATTTGAAAAAAAAATATTGAGCTCTTTGAGGGGTTCTGGTTATATATTAACATTAATATTTTTCTTTTTGTAGTCAAATATGAATATATCAGTGTATGTCTGTGCTTTTATGCCTTATACATATGTATTGACATGTGTATATTTAATTGAACTATATAGCTATATATTTACTCAATTAGTTATCTCATATGTGAGAAGTCAGATCTTGCTAAATCCCCCTTTTTTCTGTATGTTGAAAGTTTGTCGGCATGTTAAATTTAATTTTATCATTAAAAGTTATGGATTTTATTGTTTTAAAATGTCTAAGAATGTGTATTTGTAAAATATTACAAGAGTTAATTCTCTGGATGTTGGTCAAGTGTCCTCAAAAGTCTCATTTAACATTCATTGATTCACCAATCACAAGATGTGCTCAAGCTTTATATAGTTGGATACTATAGAGATGACTGCATTGCTTTGAGAAAGTCTGTTGTGATCAGATGAAATGTGTCAGAGAAACCTCTCTCCTTTATAGAAGATCCGACAGACCATACTTCCGTTATCTACAGTGTTTACTTGCAACAATAGGTACTTGTCGTTCAGGAACTATTAAGCTACTCAGTGCATTGAATGGTCTTTTCTAGCTGACCATTTTTTTTTTGATTGTTAGTAGAATAAATGTTGACTAATTGTTATACACAACGAAATATATAAAGATTTTCAGAAGATGAGGACCAGATTTCTAATGGCACAACAGACAATACTATGGGAACAGCATTGATTGTGATCTTGGGAGTTCAAGTTCCATCTAGGTTGATTTTAGCGGGGTTCTATTTTTTTGTGATTAAGATAAATGTTGGGTAATTTTTTATATAACTATAAAGCAATTGTTACTAGTAAAGATACATTTAATAGCTTGATATGCAAGTGATAATGTTTGACATTTGTCTTTACAAGTTTATATAAACTTCAAACCTGTTTTCCATGGTCATATCTTTTCGGAGATTTTAATTAACTTTTAATTATAATGTTATACAGATTTAATATAAAACAAGAAAGGGTTTATAGAATTCAGGTAAAAAATGCTCATATTGTTATTATGGTATATTGTTTTTTCTTGTTTTTTTGCCAACATGATGCAAATAGGTTTTAATTAGAGATGTTCACTGACCCCCGTGTTCTGGTTTTGGCAAAATCGCCCTCATGTGTTTTGGGGGGTTTTTTGGATCTGTATTTATTAAAAAAAATTGCTAAAATCACATAATTTTGCTCTATTTTTGTTCCTATTATTAATCTCATAGCACTAATTTCAAGTAATTTGCAGTCACTTTTGACCCACCTCACAGGTCACAATATTATTTTCATACACTTTCAAACAAAGACTGTAGATTTAGAAGACCAAGCCTGCCAGCCCTAGTATTTGTATTTCAGCAACGGCAATTAACAATGGAGCTCTCTTGAATGTCACTGTAGACTAAGAACACTGCTACCCCCTCCTCTTTCTATTCTACATATGACACTACCCAACTGCTCTACAGACTGTGCTACCCCTTCTGTGTCCCTCTGTAAAATGGCGCTAGATCACCATGGAGGGCGGTACTTCTAGAATCCAAAACTTCTGAGATCTGACAACGTTTTGACTCGTTTTCAATTCCGAGAGTGCGCGAAAGTGGCTCGGAATTGAAAACGAAAGTGGCTTAACGCAATGTGTTGCTGTATTTCACCTCTGAAGAAATTAATGTGCAGGTGATGAAATGCATCAGGATAAATCTCCATGCTGTTCCACTAAATTGGAAGTTAAATCTATTTTCAGTCATTTCAATGACTGATTGGGACCCATTAGTGATCTTGGAGATTACAAAATCAAATGAGTTCTTAAGCTTCATCATTTTTCAAAGCTATTGGAACAGCGTAATTACAGCTTACACTTGTGTTTGTTTTTATGTTTATCTCACATTCAGATATTTTTTTATATGTGTGTTATATGTGCATTTTTAAGATACTTTTTTTTATCTATTTAGATGTGATACTGTTTATACCTTTTCAGCATCATGTGTGGCTTGGTTATATTTTGACCTGTTGCAGCGCTGTAATAATTTTTTTTTTTGTTTATAATTTGCCTTGCTTAGGTGGGGCCTAACACACCCCATATTACAGCTGTGCTACTGATCAAATGTAATAATTGATATTTTATCACTATACTCATATATATATATATATATATATATATATATATATATATATATATTTTC
Source organism: Mixophyes fleayi (assembly GCF_038048845.1). Lineage (NCBI taxonomy): Eukaryota > Metazoa > Chordata > Amphibia > Anura > Limnodynastidae > Mixophyes > Mixophyes fleayi. The sequence goes on along the minus strand of NC_134403.1, from coordinate 38,951,718 downwards.
ATTTTATCATCCAATTACACCTATGGTGCGCCAGTTAAATCTTTTTCTTTGCTGTAAATTATACTGCTTGTACCTGCACCTCCCCCCAGGACTTGGTAGTTATAGTCCTCTCTTTTTCCAATCTGAAAAGAAAAAGCGCAGCAAAAAGGCAGATACAAAGTACACAATATTGAAACGTGAACAAGGTATCAGTAAACAATAAAACTCACCAGAATTTGAGCACAAATTTATCACATAATTCCAATGCAATCCCACTCTAGCTAGCAGTATTTACCTGCTGCTATAGACAGAGCAGAGTATAGCTAATGGCACAATGATCTTCACTACATAGCGGAAATCAGTCAAGGAGGGGAGTGCAATGATGCTGCTTGGGCCTGCACCCCCCCTTAGGACTTAATAGTCATAGACCTCTCTTTATCCAACATTATAAGAAAAAGAGTAGGTAAAGAGGCAGCAGAGTTGCTGGCGAAGTGACTGGTTTAGACTGGTCTTTAGAACACAGCTGAAAATCAGTCAGGGAGGAGGCGAATAATATAGTACAGGGGTCTACACCTCCCCCCAGGACCCAGCACATCAGCAGCCAGCATCCTAGAGGACACACCCTTGTGCTACGGCTGTGCCTAGTGAAGGCCTGCCTTTGATGAGGCGGCCCCACCGGATCCTGCTTCCCAAGTGGAGCCCTGGCTCTACAGTGCGGTTGCTTGGCAGGCTCCAGGCCCCACCATAAGCTGACCACATTTTTAACATCCCCTTCCGGTTCCAGGAAGGAGAACTTACCTTGCCGCTCTCCCGGTGTGGTCTGGTTCCCAGCAAGACTGCCTGCTCTAGGTGTCCAAAAATTCAAATAAAAGAAACAGGCAGCCCAGAAAAGAAGACCCTGTAATGAGGGCACTCTAAAAAGCTGATTTCCCTGCAGGATGGGGAGGTATAAGAGGGAGGAGAATTTAATTGTTAGAATTATTTAGAGTGCCCATGTCCTAAAGGAGGCTCTATACCCCATGGTCCAGTGTCTCCCAGTGGATGACAAAGAAAATAGGAAAGACTCACTCTGCATAGTAGGTTTATAACCTTGTATGTTGGGATGCTCTGTGTCACTCACCTGACCACTGTTGACAGCTGCGTGTTGAGCAGAACAAGTAAAGATAACCATGGTCAGGAACTTGATCAGAGAAGACTTGGTCTCCAAAGACGATGGCATTCCTATCAGAGGGAATAGTCCATTAATAAACTAGATAACACTCTACAGGATGATCTAAAATGTGATTTAAAGCAACAAGGAATCTTGGAAAATTCAAATGTATGTAACATAATTACCATATACAGAGAATTTTAATATCAGCATGCAATCTTAGTGCTGCTAGAGTCAAGCTATATGTTATTCAATTTGTCTCCGAGCTTTTTAAAGGCCAGGAAAGCATTGCCTTGAAAACTCTATATCTAAAGTCAGCCACACACAAGCTGATCCCCTTGGTCTGAATGCCAGTATCAATGTCCAAAGTGACTGTACATGTAGGTAATTGCAAAACTTTGACCTGTTAGTACAGCCAAGAGATGATCATATACAAGCTGATACTCACCTTCAAACCAGTTTAACTCAATATGTTCTTTCACAAATACTATTTAGATATTCTCTCAATAACTGTGTGCTCCCTCAGTAGTAGAAATGTACTAAATATCGCATTTGAATTTATATTTTATGATTATATAATAAAAGCTAAAATTTGAATTTATAATTTGTGCAGGTCGGTCTTTTACTCTGTTGACTAGAACCATAATGTAAATGCCGAGATGTTAGTATCCCAAGAGTGCCCCATTCAAATAGTTGATCTTCCTTTTTCCATTACCATACTAGACAAATTGAGTATGAGGCCAGCATACGTTTTGGAGAAGGGGATGAGGATGGAAAGAAATCAAACAGTCAGACTGACCAGTGTGCTTTGCAACTCAGTTTAACTAAATACAGTACAAAGTTTTTAATTCTTACCTGAAGATTTATATGACAAGAAACCTTCTTTAAAGATCTCTGCTACCCAAGCCTGAAGTTCAGGGTCTGCACTGACCACTGCATCACTCTCATAGTAGTAATGAATTATGTTGGACACAAAGCTGAGTGGAGAAATAAAAAAAATATTGAGGTACAAAGAATTGAATTTCAAGTATGGAGAGTATACATGGGCTAGAAAGGGGTCTGGGATTATAGATGTCTGGAACCCCCCTTATAAGACATGTTTGAGAAATTGCTGTGTGTTGGTTGCTTTATAGCGTTTTTATGCTGTATGAAAACTTATGTATAAACCAGTTTGAGGATTTTTAAAGATGGAAATAAGGTTATCTCCCTCTGGTTGGGTAGTTGGGACAGGCCAATATTCTGCATATCTACTTGCATCTCTACCTCTCCACAGCCAGCCAGATCTTCATCCCATCATCCCTGTACAGGTAATTAGGAATGGACTCCATTCCTCTTGTCTGGATGTCTTCAGGGAGACAGAGGCTGCTGTAAGTGACCCCATCCATTGCTCTTTTCAGCAGTATTGCAATACCGCCATTTCCAGTCACCACAGCCTGGAGAAAAGTGGACTAAGTGTTAGATATGTTTTCTGCAATTTTGCATTTTGTAATTTCCTGACAATCATTTATACACCGCTGTACTGTAAATGCTGAAATTACAGGATCAAGTCAAAACAAAGCACTAAACAGATTATAGCTGGCATTGGGATGAAGACTGTGTGTAACCTTTGCATAGTAAGGGTCTCACCTGATCAAAGAGGCCTCCGGGACCAATGAGCTGAGTTCTGGCAAGGACGTTGATTTCCAGGGTGAAGCGGAGATGTGGAGTAATAAGCTGGGGGGGGGGGGGGGGGGGGAAGAAAGAAATACTGCTTATAGACACATCTATTCTAGGCCATAATGAGGACCTGATGAGATTCATTTTACATGCAGAAAATATAAAGCCCTTAAAATCTGCTTCAATTAGTAATTTGTGACTTAGAATCAGCAGCTCAAAAATGATAGCCTACTAAGAAAGTGAAAACAAGTCAGTAAAAGTCCTGCATTAGTGGTGTTTACAATTCTGGCATATATTGGAATGGCTAATGTCAAAATATTTAATCAAGTCTTAGACAAATGGTCATGGTAGTTTGTGAGAGGCATGATCATAGCACCATTTCATTTTGTCCCATCAGAAAGCACAATGACTACACCCTTACTTAAGATTAGGACAATGTCATCTGATGCTTTGTAGGGCATAAAACTGTCTTATTGAACATTTCAACAAATCAAACCAAAGTCTACAATATTAAAATATAAATACAGATTTTATGCTGTCAGGCAGTGGATGATATTTGTATGTTGCTCTTCCAGATTAAACAATCCAATTCGCCATATGAACGACAACATGGAAAATTTAAAGTCCTTGGAAACAAGATTAGTAATATTTAGAAATGCTAAATGATGACATATGCCTTGGTAACTAAATAGTTAGCATCCACATAAGTTCCCAACATTAAGCCACAATGAAGGTCTTCATGTAGTTGGCCCCATAGCTCATTTATTGAAACACTGCAGTGAGCCAAACTCTCTGCAGGACAATGGTTTAAACAGGTTTCACCTTGTGCACTGGATGGCCCATTGGAAGTTGCCTGGTGGTTGCAATGTTAAAGACCTCAGCAAAGAGATGAGTGCGGAGAAGGTGAGTGTCCACTTCATGCACTTGGAAGTCAGAATTGCGCACCCAGATCTTGGCTAGTAACCAGTCAGATTCAGAGTCATTGGGTAGAAAAATTGGATTGTTCTCTCCTGGGGTTTGCATCAACTGTAAGAGAAAGCACATCTAGATCCACATATCCTTTATCATCTACGTATCCTATACCATGTGGTTTAGAAGCGATCAGTGCATCTTCACTGCATGTGCAGCTTTGCTAAAATTTGTGAAAAAGCCCTTTGTACTGCAGAGAAATTTGCATGTGTTTAACCATAAAGCAGCTGAATATATTAAAATGTTAGGAAATCTTAGTTGTGAAAAAGAACGTGTATCCAAGTAATGCTTTAACTGATGTTTCTTAGGATATTTCTAAATGAGTCCATTACCAGTTGGTCAACAGGAGGGGAAACCACAAATTAATTTTTGCTCAAGTAAACATTGTTACAATTTTAGAGCAGGGTCTTCTGATTTGGGTTAGGAGAATTAGCCAGGAGGCGCACAATCTGTTTGTCTACCAACTGGGGTCTGAATCTGTTTTTTGATATCTATCTGCTGTAAAGAATTTATTTTTAGCTCCTTCATACCTTTCACAGATCATTTTCCCATGTTCAAGGACATACAGGTGCCAAGACTGTTACTGGGAACAAAAGGTATGCAGTGTACCACATTGTATACAGTTATCAGCATGATGATATACTAAAACATCACTATGCTTTAAAGACGACATATAATGTGCAGAACTCATTTGAAGCAACTGGTACCCTGAAGTTTGTGGCCATACCAGCAAACATGTTCCAATTACTGGATTACTGATCTACAGGACTGGGGCAAACTGGAGCCATAAAAGTTTATGTTGTCTATTGTCCTGTATCTAGATTATTATATTGGACACCATACTAGATATTTCAAAGAACAGAATTCTGAATAATTTTTCATTCAATTTGTTTTTACCAGTTACAGTAAATAGACATTCCAAAATTGAAACTTGCCTGGATGGCTATAGGGACAAGTTGATCTTGATGATTTTTCCATAGTAAACACATAGGGGCAGCAATGTATTGTTGTTTTCCATTAATGGAGTTGTTGGCTGGGATCCCATGAAGAAATTTGTAATCTGCCAGAAAGATGTTGCCATTCTGCAAGACATATCAGGCAGATTACTGAAAGATATATGGGTCATAAAGCATAAGTTTGAATTAACTATGCACTAAAGGAATAAATGGGAGAGTCAACAAGTTTCAAAGTCATTTGCATTCAATAACCACCACTGGTCATCACTTGCCATACAAAACTCACCTCTAGTTCTTTGTGAAGGTTGGTGGACGTCCCCAGAGATGCAGCCACCATAACATCACTAACTGGAAAGTTTTCAGGGATTTTGAAGCATTTTTTGATTAGCATAGGGTTTATTCCATTCAGAAATTGGCTACCAAAGAAGTAATCCTCTTTCCATATCTCAGCCACCACATCTAGGGAAAAAAGACACAATGTCTAGAAGCATTATACTGTGTGAAAGGTGGAGCTACCTGGATTTTTACTGTGCACAATACAGATCATTTCACAAGATTGTACAACAACATGGGGATAAGATTCTAATGTTATGAGATGAGAAACTTCTAATAATGACTCAAAAGTAATCGCACAAACCTTCATTAACAAGTCAGTTGTTCCTAGTCTCAGTAGTGTATGATTACCATATCAAACTAAACAAACATTATATTTTCTACAGATAATTTTATATTAGTCATTACAGGAAAGTAGTTTGGAGTTTAAGACCTTTGTAGGCTGACATGTAAGGAAATCTCTTTTCATGCAGAATTAGGTGAGTGTTACCAGAACAGATAAATGGCATAGTTCAAAGAGTAACAAAGCTCATTTTGCATGAGATGTTTTTGTGGTAAAATTCTGCTTTATAGAAGTAGTTCTGGAAAGAGACAATATAAACATACCTGAATGATCTGACTGTCTGAGGCAAAACACCAATTTAATATCTTCAAGATTAGACCATGAATCCTGATTGTCTGTGAATCCTTTCAACTTCATTTCAAGTCCTCTGTGAGAGTAAGTAGGATAAAGGTGTCAAACAACCATATGCACAGTACTGACAATTGCCTGGACTAAGTCTATTACTCCAACATCTAATAGCTAAGTTGAAAGAGAAATAACCACATCAATGCTCAGGATGGAAACTAGTATGTTCAAATAAGAAGATAGAGATCACTGCTGTAGTTTTATTTTGTGGGGGTCAAGAAGTTAATTAATTTCAAGTCTTCCTTTCCTGAATAAAAAGATAAAATATTAGGATAACTTGGCTGACTGACCAATAGGTATTTCATCTTCTACAGGTTCATCATCATGATCATCATTTATTTGCAAAGCACCACAAAACTCTGCAGCACCGGACTATCAGTTACAAATCTTTCAAAATACAATTGCACATATATCTAGAGGTAAAGTGTAATGCTGACAAATTAGGAGCTAGAAGGACTCAGATTGGACCCAGAACTGTAGCTGGTTGAAAAATATAGTAGTATCAGTTGGGGGTAGGATAGGCTATAATTAAGAGGGGGGTTTTGAGAGATCACGTTAAATATAGAAAGTTGGGGGTGGAGTTCTGTCAGGTAGGATAGGGATCTTCATAAGTGAGGAGCAGCATGGCAGAGGTCTTGGAGGTGGTAGTTAGAGGTGGTTTCCAGAGAGGAGAAGAGGCATAGGTCAGATGCAGGTCAAAGAGGCAGAGGTGTAGTATATCTCATGATGATGTCAGTGGTATATGAGGGGAGGAGTTGGTGGCATTTAAAGGATGAATGGGAGTAGTTTAAATTGAATTCTGGAGGAATGGGAAGCCAGTATATGGTTTAGCAGAGTGTTGCAGCAGATGTAGAGTGACAGTAGAGAAAGATCAGTCTCGTCTCAGCGTTTAGGATGGTTTGTAGAGGTAAAAGACGAATAGAAGTGGTTGTAGTAGTCAAGGCGGGAGATAATGAGATATTGGATATGGGTTTGGGATCGTCCTGAATGAGCGAGGAATATTCTGGCTATGTTTAGAAGGTAGGAAGTGAACCAGGAGATAACAGTGCTGTGAAGGCCAAGGTAGTGAAGGGTTTCAAGGAGATGAGGACAGAGGTCAAGTATTGGGGGCAAGGTGTGGAGGAGTTGGGTGGAAATGGGATTGAAAGGACAGGTTGAGAGGGAAGAGGAATCAAGGAATATTAAGAGATTTTCTTCAGTAATAAGCGAGAAAGAACTGAGGGTGAGTAGCTGAATGGAAGAGAAGTTGGGTATAGGGTGATAACTCTGATGAGATGATTTTGTTACAGATGGTGTTGATTTGTAGTGAGTAGCAAAATCATGAGCAGTAAGGGAAGAAGTAGAGAATGGTGAGGTGGGCAGAGAAGCAAGTTGATGGCAGCAAACAGATGGTGGTGTTGGATTAACTTGGTGGATATTAAGGATCTAAAGTAAAGTAAGAGACTGTGGTATACTAAGCAGACAGGAAACATTTGTAATGCAGGAAGTCTGCATTAGAGTGAGTTTTTCTCCAATCACTCTTGGTTGTACTAGAGCACTTTCTGTTTGGAGTGCCAGAGTTAGAGTTTGGATTTGCAACTGTGAATGTTGTGTAGTAGAATGGCACTGCAGCATTAGGGCAGAACAGGTTAGATATAGGGTAGAGGAATAGTTCAAGTGAGGCTGAGAAGAGAATCAGGTCAATGCCATTTAGATTTTGCACTGTGCGCATGGATTGCAGGAGGCAAGGTGAGGTAAAAGGAAATGAGGTGGTGATCAGAAAGCAGGAAGGCAAATTTTGAGAAGCTGGAGATGGGAGAACAGGTCTAGTAAGTGTACATCATGATGGATGGGAGATGATATCCATTGGGAGAGGTACCAGGATGAACTAATCGAGAGGAGTTTAGAGGTGGCAGTGCCAGTAAAGTTGTTCATATGGATGTTGAAATAGAATAAGAATGGGTAGGTCAGAACAAAGGATGTAAGAAAGCCGGGTGGAAATGTTGTCAAGGAATTCAGAATGAGAACCTGAGGGTGATAGATAACAGCAGCATAGAGGTGGAGTGGGGAGAACAGGTCACAAGAAACAAAAATAAAAGAGCATGCATTTTTATTGTTTGCAAACAGTTCAGTAGGGAGTGTCCAGGCAGTGCATATGGTAGATGCATGAGGATAACGGAACAGGAGAGTGTTAGATGTCCTCCTTGAGCAGTATTTCCAGGTAGAAGGTTGTTCCCCTCATTACCCCATAATATATATATATACACACACACACACACACACACACATATATATATATACATATACAAGCGCACACATATACGTACACACACTACTGAGAATCTAAAAGAAGGAGATATAGGGGTAAATGTATCAACCTGCTGCGAAGACACCGAACTCGTGGGAGTTCAAGAAACCGGAGGTTGATACATTTACCCCATACTATTTATAAGGGGCAATCCTAACATAAGCGATACAGATCAATAGACATTTAGGTCTATAAATAATTCCAGATTATGGGCCTGTCATAGATCTCTCTATTTTGTTATCAAGGACAAAAAGATACATAAAATATACTAAGCAGAGACAAAATCTAACTTTTATTTTGTAATTTGCGAGTGTTCATAGGGCATAAATTCAAATATGGACCTAAAAGGTGAGAAACATGGAAATTATATGGGATTGAACCCAAAATAACAGTTATTAGTGGATAGACAGATGTACTGTTATCAATGTTACAGTTCAAAGTGCATTATTCTCCGGGGTTCGAAAACTAATACTTCTATTAAGTGCCTCAAAAAAGTTACATTTAATCGCAACAATGGAGCTTGTATTCCTCTCATGGCTGGGTTTAATTCCATATAATTCCCATATTACTCACTTTTTAGGTTCATATTTGAAATTATACCCTATGAACACTCACTTATTTTAAAATTAGAATATTTCTCTTTTTAACACTGCAACATTTTATGGGTACAAAAGAAGTTAGCTTTTTCTTCTTTATAGTGTTTTATGTATATTTTACAGTCTCTGATTGGGGGAGGGGGGGGGGGGATCATAATCTGGAACTATTTACAGACCTAAATTTCTATTGATCTGTATTCCTTATGTTAGGAGTGCCCCCTCAAAAATAATATTTCACCTTTTTTTCCAGTACTTTACATAGGGATCAATAATCCAGGTCATTATCTCTGTTAGCACTTCAAAATTAATGATATCCATGTACAAATATACTTTTTTCATGAGTATTTGCAACGTTAAATCCTAAGATTCTACCTCGTACGGTTTCTGCACTTGTGAACTGATCAGCAGACTTTGAAAGCTCAATTATATGTCTGCACACAACAGATATAAAAATAGATTAGAACCTTGATACACCCCAGGTAACCACCCCAGGGGCACACGCAGGGGGTGTTTCTGGGTCCCCAGAAACCCCTCCCCTCCGCTAAAGTGCCCCTACATAGCGGCACTGTACTATATAGCAACCGCGGCGCTGTCAATGAAGCGTCCGCGGCGGTGCTGTATACAATCCTATAAAAATCCTGCGTGCGCCACTGCTCACAGAGGTAGAAGCTAACTGATAAATAGTAATAAGAGCATACATGCCAACTCTCCCGGAATGTCTGGGAGACTCTTGGATTCCAGGTGAGTCTCCTGGACTCCTGTGATTGTATGGCAGTCTCCTTCATCTGTCCACTTCCTAGTGAAGTGGACAGAAATAGGTCCAAAATGCAGCGATTCTCCTGGAATTGCGGCATTTGGCCCCACCCCCACTGTAAAATGACGTGTTTGCATCATTACGTCACGGTCCAAAACTATGCAATTTTCGGGTCCCGCCTCCTCTCAAGCCCACCTCCCCCCGGCAGCTCCCGGACACCAACTAGAAAAAGTTGGCAAGTATGAATAAGAGTCAGGGTTGGTATTCAGGGGTCATTACAGTTGTATGACTGTGCTGCAGTCTTCTCAGACTAGATACATACGTGGATATCATAGTATAGCCAAAGCTGGTCCGTTTTAGGAAGGAGAACTGGTCATTAGGTGGCAGATCCGTAGCCTTTTCTGCATCGATGCAGTGAGGGGCACCTTCTGCATAAAATTTCCACCTGCAGGACACAAAGTAAGTGTATGCTATAGAATACATTCATATAATCCAATCAAAAATGCATTTATTGATTCACAGACCTTCTGTTTATATTTAGAAACAAAAGATGAGAAATATATATATATATATATATATATTCTATATCTATAAAGTGTGGAATTCCACTACTTCTTGCTGGGTGTGATACATATGTACAAGAGTTACATGACCTACATTTATATGGTCGATGCTATAATATAGATAGGATTGCAAAGTCGACAATAATGACAACACTATTATTAGGTTGACAATTCAAATGTAGACAGTACTTTTTGGTTGACAATATCCCTAACACTAACCATATAATACTGTTGACCATGTGAATTGTTGACCTAATAATGTTGACACTTGAACTGTCGAACTAATGTTGTCAACTTTCCTAATGTCGACCAAATTAAAGTCTAGCTGTCGACCACATAAACGCTTACATCAGTTGGTAGCATGGTAAATATTTTTTTCAGCAGCTTCCGCAATGATCTACATGCAGTTACTGATGCCAAAACTGTCCAGAAACTTTATGGGCCATAGGCACCATCTTCTGCAATGACCTCAGAATTTTAGAGAAATTCTGAACCACCAAATTGTGTGCAAAGCATGCTACCATCCCTATGAAACGTTATGCCAGAGCACTTGCTGATAGATGAAGGTGGGCTGCACCCAGGAGAAAATTGCTGGGAGACAGACCACAGAAAAAAATATTTTTAACATTAAACAGCATGCATCATGGAAAGTGTAGAGGCAGTAATCAGTACTCATTAGACAGACTGCAGGTGGTGTATGGAATGTTGGCTATCTTCATTTTTTTGTACAAATCACCACAGTCAGATTTTTTTTCCCTTAATCCTTACACCAAGGGCTGATGTTTTCTTTGAGATTAACAGTTTGAATTTTGAGCACCCTTTGTTACACTTTGCTCCTGCATGACCTTTTTACTAATAGAGGCCGAAAAATTACTACTACTGCTGGTACTGGTATGCTAGTTCCAAAGTAGCATTCTAAATTTATTTGTCTAAATCATCATCATTACTTATACTCACATTTCCAAATGGTTGAGACATTTGAGAAGAAGGCTGCTCTATAATTACAGTTTTAGAATCTGATATCAGACTCACATATAGCACTCATGGATACCTTTAGACTCTCCTCAGGATTCTGTGAGTGCCCAAGTTGTTCTTCAGCCTAAGTGTTCATTTCATGTATTGATATGGCTGTTTTGGCGATGACAGACCTGCATTCTGAGTGAGAAGGTGGTTCAGGGGAAGTTATGGAAGATGCATGACTGTGTTGGGCACGCTTTTTCAATTGGCATTCTAGTATGTGTGTCAGAAGTAACAGGACCCCTACTAGCAAAATCTGGGCATAGTCAGTCTTTTTTGCCACTGCGAGTGGTATATGGTGTGTTAGCCATTTCCATTTTCTTTAGAAACAAGAAATATATTTGTGCTGCTCACAGTCAAACAGCACCCTGCTTTTACTGCACTAAATAGTTCAGATGTCTATACCATATATACTATAATATACTATTACAACCAGTAGCCACTGCTTGTCTACTCTTCCCTCACACACACACAATTGATCAGCAGACTGATCTCTAAATAAACTACATTTTTGCAATAAAATCACAGCTATTGCAATATCAATTACCTCTTTCACCCTGTCCAAGCGTTTTGTTTTTTTGAGCACAGAGTTGCAGCAAACCTCTAACTCACATGCTATCACTTCTAAAATGGGGGCTATATTTAGAATATATTGATCCAACTCATGAGAACTGTAATTTTACCAGAAATGGTATTTTGCCTTGATTTCAAATCCGAGTATGGTACTCAAGACCGAGTTATGGCTTAATCGACTCGGAAACCCAAAATTTGGACCTGTCAGGTATCTCAGAATACGACCGCTTATCTCTGAGATAGATATATATATATATATATATATATCTCTCTGAGATTCACTGAAATTTTGTAGATGTTTTGAAAATTGGCGAACAAGTAATATATGCTACAGCTCATGCTGATTAATCAGATTGTGTCATTTATCCAGTGTAGTTCAGAAATTGAAAGCAAACACATGATTAGTTGGAATAAAGCACCAGTTAACATGCTTGGATGGAGATATATATATATCTAATATATATAAGCCTAGCGGCGTGTGTTAGTCTGTGTGTGGAAAAAAAAAACCAAGCTGCAGCGCCACCTGCTGGGCGGAGTTATACACTGACCGTCTAAATTCTTAGCATTATCTAATATATAAAAGTAAATGCCTAGCCGCGTGTGTGTGGAAAAAACTATTCTCAGAAAGGCTAAATTTACGAGTTGAGGGCTCAAACTCATTTTCGTGAGGTAATTTTACCTCATGAACACACATGTGTAGCGGCGTGTGTTAGTGTGTGTGTGTGTGTGTGTGTGTGTGTGTGGAAAAAACTATTTTCTCAGAAAGGGCTCATCCAATTGACCTGAAATTTAGTATACTGACATTATTTGACAAAAAAATTAGAATAGTAAAGTCAGTTAACTTCCATCATCCCCCCCCCCCCCATGGGAGGGGTAATAAAGGCTAAATTTACGAGTTGAGGGGTCAAACTCATTTTCGTGAGGTAATTTTACCTCATGAACACACATTAAAAAAGACGCTTATATATACATATATACTGTAGCATATATTACTTATTCACCAATTTTCAAAAAATCTAAAAATGTAAGTGAATCTCCTCTCCCCTGGAAGACAAGACATTTTCCCATAAGCAGCAAGCATACAAGACATTACTTCATGTACATTGGTCACTTACTTGTGTGTTTCTCTCTCCTTCTCCAGTTCTACTTGCCGTTGTTGCTGAAGAATAGGATTAGTTTTCCCAGATAATATAATTCCTGAGAGAGGTTGTCATGATACCACCTCCAACAACCACCAGTACAGTTTTTATTGTAATTAAGTAAATGTGACATGATACATGGGTAACTAGTGATTGATATTAAAGTCTAACATGAGTAAACCATCTCATTCAGTATAAGATGGTCCCCACATGTAAACCTTCACAATTATAGTGTGACATGTACCATTCTACATAGAGCCAGTCTTCTCAGCTCTGTAATATCTAGTCCTGTGCACTAACATTCAACTGGAGAGACTTATATTAGTGATTTTATGATGCATTTATTAAATGCAAGTATAAGTTGGGTAAGAGTTCCTATCTGTATCCAAGTCCTGCAATAAATTCCAACTCACCCTTCCCCTCTGGGATCTCCACAGTAGTAAAGGCAGGGATCCACCGATAGAAAGGGAACTGGTAGAGTTGACCATTGGGGCAGGTCACCTCAACATACAGGCAGTACCAGGCATCCATATTAAATTTCTTGTAGTGCTCTGTTGACAGCCGAATCAGCAGGAGCTCTCCCAGATCTTCCTCAATGTTAACATCAAAGTCAGTTACCTTGAAAAGCAGAGTAGAGCCTTAAAAAACTTGGCATGGAATATGTCTAGAGTTCTCATTAGGCTAGACCATGAGTGTCCCATTTATACAAGGAGATGTGACGTTTTTTTCCAATAGAGTTCAGGGACTTTGTGGACATAGACAAGTATATAACAATGGTAATGGAATTTTTCTAGAAAATTTCATATTTTGCAGACTTCTTGGTTTATATGTTTAACATGTAAATATCAGGGTAATCCATTATATGAATCAATTAAAAAACCAAATATAAAACATTCTAACATTTCTTCATGACAAGTTGTATACATGGGTAGAATGCCAATAGAATATATGTAGATTTTACAGTTCCTCTGATACAAACCTGTGTTTTTATGAATTGTTTCTTATTTTATTGTATACAGAATGGTTGAAGGGTTAGCCTAGACTTATTTCAGTTATATACAAGAACAGTAGCCCTTCTGGGGTCTATCCACTGCGTAACATATTTTGTTAATGAGACCTTTAAAAATGTACACAATAATTAACATATATAATCTTCTACTTCCCTATATACGAAAAAAGCTTATGACAGATATACACTGTAGGGACTAACTAAATATTCAGTATATTTACAGTCATTTTTAAATGGGATTGTAACAAGATGTTTTTTTTAAAGGCTATTATGCCAAAACATTCATATTTGTAACATGGTATATACGAGTTTTAGTTTTGAAAATGTAATGACTTGCCAACTCTGGAGTAATATTTTATCTTTTGTTGCAGACACTGTTCTGAAGATTTATTACTGTCGATCCCACACATATTGCTATTTTACTTTAAATAAGATGTTTCCTTATTATAAACGCTCTCTGGTTTCCGATCCTTGAAAATGTAACATGGTGATCTGACTCTATAGAAAATGAAACAACAACAAGAACAACCTTGGATTTTCTGGATCCACTGGGGTTCCCATTGGCTGTAATGGTTCCATGTCTACTGCGCTCTCCTCTTACCACTAGGCCTGTTTCAAGCAGGCTAAGCTTGGGTCAGTGACCCCTATGAATTTTATATTCACCTGTTTAAAAGAGGCCAAGCAATAAGCTTATAGAGCATCATCTGTAAATATGTTTTAGTTTGAGTGAAATCCTTATTTAATTCTATTTATTTGTAGTATAACATTATTCCCATATTGTGACTCTTATAAGATACTCACTGCTCCAGGTTTGAAGTTATTCCACTTATGGGGCAGTTGATGTTTAGCACTTTCACCTTGGACCCCCACAAGAACAATGGATACTTGATCAGAGGTTCCAGCACACAGGTCCTTCCCTGTTGCAAATTTCAGCTTGTAGACCCCCATGTCTGAGCCAGTGACCTTGTGAGAGAAGCACTGTAGGAAACTAGAAAAGTCAGCAATGTTTTAGACTAGCATACACACCAGTGTTCCCTCTAAACTGAGCAATCTGGAAAGGAAAGAGGTAAAAGGTCACTCTAATGAGGGCTCCACCCTAAAGGTTTGTATTCAAAATCTGCTGGATGTTTCCTAGTAAGATACAGGTTTAACTCTATCATTTCCAGATTGCTCAGCTTAGAGGGAACACTGATACACACCCCTCTCTTATACCATACAAAATATCTCGCTCCTCCATGTACAAATTATTAGAATTTCTTTTGAAAAACTTCTCAATTTCTTCATATCTTTATCAACTGTAACAATGTTCTTATTTGCTCTACACCAGTGGGGGGCAAACTCAGTCCTCAAGGGCTACCAACAGTTCATGTTTTTAGGATTCCTGTCTGTAGAAACAGCTGGGATAATTACTGACCCAGCCAAATAGATTAACTCAGCTGTGCATGATTAAAGAAATCCTAAAAACATGAACTGGAGGTAGCCCTTGAGGACTGAGTTTGCCCACCACTTCTCTACACCATAATCTGTATCTGATGAGCTAGAAAGCCAAAGCGTGAACTCTCAATGATTTTTCTCAGCATAAAAATCAACTAAACCCATACTCACGTAATAAGGGTGTCTTCTGTTGCTCTAAAATGTGTCTTCTGTTAATGGAGAAAGTCCTGTGTACAAAATACATTAAAGTTATACCATGAAAGAAGAAATGATTGACCAAAATAATGTATACTAGATACAGCACGTGTGAGAGTCTGTATGAATCGGTGCATCTGGGGGTCCTTTTTATGTCAAAGTGTCAGTGAAGACGACTCCCTTTTTACATCTCCGTTCCCAATGGGAGAACATTACGCTTCAATGTTAGTACTCAATATAGCATACAATACCTAATACAGGTATTTGAGATGTAGATATATATATATATATATATATATATATATATATGGAGACGAGAATACATAGGGCTTAAAATACATATAATGAAAAATCATACAACAGGAAACCTATATTGAGTGTAAAGTAATACAACATATATTAATTGCACTGTAGTGCATTTTACACTGTAATGATATCTGTTAGGTGTGAGATTACAGGGGCAACTGTTATCATTCATTGTCAGTGCACATTTAGTCAGTTAACCAGTAAAACCCCTGTTAGGAAGCGCTTGAGTCAGTAAAGTTATGTAACTGGCTATAAGCACCATAACCCATATAATATATGTGTTTAGATACGCAGGCTATGTTATGCCAACTGGTTTATTTTTAACAATGCAGTAGCTGAAGCAAAAAAATGTTGTTATTCTCCATTTTTCATTAGTGCAATTAGTTATTTAAATGTACAAATACCCAGGCAATACATCGGCATCTAAAATTAGGTATTTTTTTTCAACATACTAACTTGTTCAAAAAAGTCTGTTCATCCCCTCAAATTAAAGCCCTTATCATATTGTATTGACTGTTGGTTACTTTATAAAGAATGATGAATTGGTTGAAGAAATTAAAAGTCCCCCCACCCAACCTCAAAAAAAATGTGCAAAACTTTCCTTAAGTCCCATTAGTGGTTATATTGATACTGGTTAAAAGCCTGTCAAAATGATGGATAAGAATAAGATCATGTTGAACCTGTTTCTACCCAATTTGACTTTACCCTTGTAGCAGCATTGATTGAATGGTTTGTCAGATGGCTGCTCAGTGTGGCAAAATTCAAATTCAATACTGTTCATGGGACTACAGTTATGAGCATTAATATTTGTTTCATCAAACTTACCGACATCAAGTATGGTGTGGCATCCTGTTCACTGACTTTATATGCATTGACGTGATATTACCTCTGTCCTGTTCACTCTTCGATTGTTTTCTCTGTGACGGGCAATTGCTGAGGAAATATATTTGCTTGGCGATGATGATCACGTTCTCTCTGGTCATCAGGCACCATTTGTCGTTGAGCATATAGTGCTATACGGAAAAACATACACTGATAAAGAAAATAAAAAAGACATAACAATGCCCGGGCAATAAACAATAGTAAAAACAACAATGTCTACTCTTCTAAAAATATTTTTAGAATATGATATAATAAACATTGTTACATTTTATCTGGTTTGATAATATCCGCCTCTCCCCATTGAAGGGTATGTAAATTATATGAACATCACAGAACCTTCCCAGCGCCTGGCTTTTTCCATTGTTATAAATAGTAACTGCCACCCGAAAAACCTAAATAAACCAAAGTAGTAAAGCCATGAAATGAGGAAAATCTTGTCAGTAGGAATGAGAGTCAGGTACACACAAGAGTTATATGCAAACATTTTGCCAAATTTGTTTGTGTCTTATGTATGTGTATTTATATGTTTTTTAACATATACCGTATTTCCCCATGTATAAGACGCACCTTTTCCCCCAAAATTTTGGGTACTATGTAAAATTTGGATAGCTATTGTGTACAAGAAAAGAAGAAATGCTAGTGTAATATCAACAGACGCGAGGCCTATTTATACTATTGGGGGATTTCCTTGACAGCATGGGAAAACCCCCTACAGTATACATAGACCTCTCATCTATTTATATATTATATTTCATTGTGCGGCGCCCTTGGTGTCAGCGCATGGTGGTACTTATGGTTCTCCAAGTGTCAACATACTCTAGCTGCCATTGGTATGCTGGTGCTTGTAGTTCTACAAGCACCAGCATGCACAGACTGTTAATGACAGCCAGGGCTGGCTGGGAATTGTTGTTCCACAAACTAAAATGGTGTTTTTTCACTTGTTCTCTACTTTTCACGCTTTATTGACCTACACCCATCACCCCAGGGGCTAGGTCTTCCTAAAGGGGGGGCTCGCACAATTTTTTTGCAGACCCCACTCCCTAGATAATCCCTAGATAATCCAGCCCTTAGCTGAACAGCCTGGGGTTGGTTGTCATTATCCCTCCCAATATCTCCCTCTTGGTTGACAACATCATTCTTTCTCCTGTCACCCAAACCAGCTGCCTTGGAGTAACCCATGACTCAGCCCTCAGCTTTACCTCTTATATCCAGTCCCACACCAAATCCTTCCACTTCCTCCTCCTTAACAGGTCGCTGCAGTATTTGTCCGAAAGTATATGAATATAATATTGTCACTTGTGAGGTGGTCAAAATTGACTGCAAATGACTTAAAATTAGTGTTATTGAGGTTAATAATAATGTAGGAACAAAAAAAAGTAACATTATGTGATTTTACCATATTTTAGGATTTTTTCTAAAAAATACAAAACCAAAACCAAAACACACAAGGGTGATTTTGCCAAAACCAAAACACAAAGCTAATTCAGATCCAAAACCCAAACCAGTTGAAGGGGGTCAGTGAGCATCTCTACTCTTAATAGCTCTAAATCACATAAAAACGATCCTTGTGTAAATAGATGTAATTACTGCAAAGTATGACTGTCACATAATTGCTAGTAAATAAGTATACTCAGACAGGATGCTGGCATTCTGCAGAGACACAACCTTGTCTTGGTATTTTCTTGACAAATGAATGTAAGTGTCACCCGACACTGGAACAGATGGCTGTTAGGGAATCCTTTTCCCCAAGTAGTGATATGCACAGATCAATTTGTTTGTTTCCAGTGCTCCTCCTGCTGAAGGGGCATTTCCTCACAAGTAGACAGAATGAATGATGGTAATAGCATGTCCTCCAAGTATAACCAGAAGACAAATACAGTTGCAATATAATCCCTGAGAAACAATTCCAACCTTGGGTTCAAATTATAGATGTTGACTGACCCCCGTGTTTTGGTTTTGGATCTGTATTAACTTTGTGCTTTGGTTTTGGCAAAACCGCCCTCACATGTCTTGGTTTTGGTTTTGGATCTGAATTTTTTTTTTTTTAAAATGGCTAAAATATGCTAAAAATCACATAATTTGGCTCTTTTTTGTTCCTACATTATTATTATTAATCGCAATAACACTAATTTCCAGTCATTTCAAGTCAATTTTGACAACCTCACAGGTCACAATATTTTCATCCACTTTCGGCCAAAGACTGCAGAGATCTGGCTGGATGCTAAGCGGCAGAGCAATGACACAAACACACAGCAGTTTATAGCACATCTAGGAAACATTTCCACACAGCAATGTCAGAAAAGAAAAGTGGTGCAAGATGGATTTGTCTTTGGAGTTATCCGAGTGCCTGCACTGTATGCCCATAAACTAGCGTTTTTGGTGGGTCAAAGTGTCCACAGAGAACCACATTTGTCACTTGCTGATCGCCTTTACTACCTTTAAGCTCCAAGCAAGTAACATGCATGTTAACTGTTCGGCCAATGTTATATTGTGCTGTCTAGTTTGTTACTATAATTGGCCAGAAATAGTTTGAAAATCCCTGGCACTACGTAAAAGTTGCTACAAGGAATAAAGTCGATTTTTAAGTTGTTGGGTATTGCCAACGCATGTAGGTTCAATTTTGAATATCAAATTGTTTTATCTTTTCCATTTTTGTATGTCACATTAAATTGTCCATTGCTGTGATTAGGATTCTTATACGGGTTTCTCTACACAGACATATAAACCTCTAAAAACTTTTATTTGTTGAAAACTGCATTTTGCTTTATAGTACATGTACACTTACATATGTCAATAAACAGTGGGGTCAATTTTTTCAATTCATTTGATTGTTAAAATGGGCACTATATGGGCGTGGCCTAACCAGCTGTAGAGTTAACGTACACTTCATAGCTATCCTGCTACATGAGATCAATTATCCTGATGTCTTACCTCTCTGGTCTCCAAATTTTGATATCTTGTGAGCAAAGGTGTAGCGCTCAGCCTCCGGCTGTTTATTACAGATTTTATTCGCCATCTGGGTCATAGATCTCCTCCCAGCTAAGTGTTCAGGCACCTGTATTTTGTCCCTCTGAGACTTTACAGCGGTAAATCGTTTGAGATTGAGGGAAGGGAAAAAGTAAACCTGCATAATAACTGCCACTTGCTACCATTTTGAAGCCATACATCAGTGGTTCCAAAACTTTTTCAGTTCGCAGCACCTTTAAAGTCTCCATATTTTTTCAAGGCACCCCTCCAAAATAATTACCGAGCAGTCCCTTTTATAAGTAGTTGGATCAAAGTAACGTAATTAGTGTTTAGGTTAGGACAGAAATAATTAGTAAGTTGTTTGCAGAAATAATACACATAAATCCAACGGAAAATAATATTTTTATACATTTTTTTCAATTATATTTCTGCAGCTGATATTCAGAGGAATAAGATCAAACAAAATTAAAAACCATGTACAAAAATCATCACACTGTGCCCCTTCATCCTCACACTCTGTGCCCCCTTCATCCTCACACTATGTACCACCTTCACCCTGACACTCTGTGCCCCCTTCATCCTCAAACTATGTACCCCCTTCATCCACACACTCTGTGCCCTCTTTCTTTCACACACTCTGTGCCCTCCTTTATACTGACTCTGCCCCTCTTCATTCACGCACTCTCTGCCCTCCTTAATTCACACACTCTGTGACCTCCTTCATCCATGCACTATATGCCCTATTTCATCCACACACACTGTGCCCTCTTTCATCCATGCACTCTGTGCCCGCTTTCATCCACATACACTGTGCCCACTTTCATCCAGGCACTCTGTGCCCTCTTTCATCCAGGCACTCTGTGCCCTCATTCATACTGACTCTGCCTCCCATTACTGTTTCCTATCACTATTTCCCTTCCATCTCTTTACTTACCATAATTGGCCTTCTCTTTCTATTTCTTCTGTCTTCTTACCAATCCGTCATCGCTCCACGACATTCAGTGAGAAGCGGCAGGAGAGAGGGGGATGCTGGGTACCGGGTACCACCGGATTGGAAACTTTTATGTTTTTTTTATCCTGACCACGACACCCCTGTGACAGCGGCGTGGCACCCCTGGGAGCCGCGATGCACACTTTGGGAAACCGCTGCCTTACATATTTGTCTGCTATACCTTCTGTATATCTCCCTAAATGCCTCAACATCACAGTGACTTCCTAATCATCCTCTAAAGTGACTGACCCCCTTTATTATTTGAATGCCTGAAATAGTGCTAAGTACTGTATTTGAAGGGTAGTGTTTACCTTATATATCGCCTGTCCATGTTAAAAATAGAGATGACTCCACCTTGTCCTTCTTTTACTACTGCACATCTATATTCAAGGACACTCGATTGCACACTTGTATCAAAATAATCTGTTCAAGACTGTGGAGATACATCACTGACAATAAGGACACTAACTTGTTGCCTAGCATATACCTGATCTGCTGGAAGAAACATTTTCAGTTTACCAAATACACATAAGTATCGTATAATTGTAAAATACTATTGTATCAAGCACACAATACAAAATACAACACAGAGGTCTGTAGATTGGGACTCATTCATGTGACAGGCCCAGGATATTATACATACAGAACGGGAGTCTATACACCGGGATATACTCTGCTACCAAGCACAATAATATGTACTTACAGCACGAGGGTCTGTAAATTGGGACTTGTTCGCTGTGTTCACTTCACAAATATGTTCATACAGCACTGGGGTTTGTAGTCTGGGACTTATTGTTGTATACTGTTAGAGGAAGTCTGTAACACTGCGGTTGACAATTAATAGAAAACAGTTTGGAACCACAGTGCAGTCTTGGGATTTGTAATATGGGCATGCCAAACCACGCCACTGCGACAATGGCTAAAATGGAGAAAAGTACTTGAAAAACCAATTAATCTCAGAGCTCCAGGATAATTTCTTCACCGCCCCTTGTCTCTCAGTCTTCCCCGTCTCCTGCGGAAGTAGATGCTGCAATGCAGACTGATCCCCCATCCCTCCAACAGGTCCTGTTGGCCATCACATCCTCAGAGAAGAGGGTTATGGAAAAAATTGATGAGGTCCAGGCCAACCTCTCGTTAATACGTCATGACCTTCAAGGGATGCTGGAAAGAGCGGGAGAGGTGGAACATAGACTCTCTAATCTTGAGGATTCTACTACCCCCCTTGGTGGAGAGAATTCCGATCTGACTGTCCAGATTGGCCAATGCAAAATTAAGATGACAGATATGGAAGGCAGGCTTTGTCGCAACAATCTTTGATTTGTTGGGTTGCCAGGAAGAGTGGAAGGCGTCAAACCTGAATTATTTCTAGAAGACTGGCTCATAAAAGAATTCGACAGAGGAGTTCTCCCTGCACTTCATTGTGGAAAGGGCTCACAGCCAGGTGCCCCAGCTCGTACCTTTATTGCCAAGCTGAAGCACTTCAAAAACAGATATGATCCTTTGGGTGACCAGACAGCAAGGCCCCGTACGGTTTGGAAATCAAACAATAATGGTGTTTCCAGACTTTGCGGTAGAGGTCCAAAAAGCTTGTTCACAGTTCACCTCAATCAAGAAAAAGCTGCAAAACCACTAGCTCTTTATGCTATGCTATTTCCCTGCAGACTCAGGAACACAGTGGATGGCAAGTTCCATTTTTTACTTCTCCGCGAGAGGCAGAGGATTGGCTTGAAAGATGTTTACCTGCCCGGCAAAAAGATCATTGAATTGTACCTAGTGATGGGCTTGCTTGTATATGGGATATTTCTATATTTTGCTACTGAAGTCAGAGAAAATTTTCTAGCGGAGTTAAGCTTTGTCTATTATTTAGATAGTAGGGGTCTAGGTTTTCTCTTGCTAGGATTTAGGAAATAATCGATAGGATGTTTTGATTTTTGAGGGATCAAGGTATGCCTTAATTAGAATGGGTATACAGGGTGGGAAAGGAAAAGTTGTCATGTTTTAGACCAGATACAGATTGACCCAGAGGGCAGATATGTTTTTATTAGGGCCTCATTCAATAACACCCCCATTTACTGTTTTGGCTGTCTACATCCCCCCTCCATATAGTAATGACATTATGTGTAAGGTTGCCGCATTTGTTGTCACAGCTCCGGACACACCAGTGCTATATCTAGGAGACTTCATTAATGTAATAGATGTATCCATAGATAGGTGGTGTGAAGACCCTCTGTCACTACCCAATGGGTCCACTGCCTTTGGTAAACTTATTGACGATCTGGGTCTGGTGGATGTTTGGAGATTTAGAAACCCGGAGGTTAAACATTTTTCTTGTCACTCCTGCACCCACCACTCCCTATTAAGAATAGATATAGTCTTGGCTTCACACACTCTGGTCCCCTTGGTATCTGGGGTGGACTACCTTCCTAGAGGCATCTCTGACCACTCTTCTATCTAAGCAGTCTTTGATTTTAAGCCTGAACGGGGACTACAATTCTGGAAACTTAATCTGCATTGGTTGTCCAAACTTGGAGGGAGTACTGGCCTGACATGCCTCTGGGATGAATAATTTAAAGAGACAATAAGATGGGAGTCAACCCAGCTGTGATTTGGGACTAGTTCAAGGACTTTATGAGGGGTACCTTTATAAGAAAGATAGCGAGTATTAAAAAAACTTAACAAGCAAAAAGAGGAAGAGCTGGTGCAGAGATTATTATTATTATCCTTTATTTGTTAGGCGCCACAAGAGTTCCGCAGCGTCGTACACAGCACAAACAGTAGACTAACCAAGGTGAAACATAACACACAGTAAACAAAAAATACCAAAACTTCAGAGACTCCAGGCAGGCTAATGCAGTAAAGACGGAGCAGATGAACAGGTATGGAGAACAAAGGGAAGAGGCTCCTGCTCAAATGAGCTTACATCCTAAGGGAGGGTAGGACCTCCCTTAGGATGTAAGCTCCTACCTAATGTATAGGACCTCAAGGTCTTTGCAGAGATGCAAAGACCTTGAGGTCCTATACATTATGTCTCGTGCTGTAGAGGATAGACTGAACTGGCTTCAAACACAGTCTGATTGGACTGAATTTCTATATGACAAGCACAGTCAAAGGCTTCTTTTCTCCAGACATAATCAATATTTCCAAGCCGACTTGGGAGGGATTTACTTGGCGTGTCAAGCAAGAGATGAAATGTCTAATAGGTCAATCCCAGGTATCATAGACAAATATAATATTAAACAATATACGGGGGCCAAAATTGTGGGAGTGTTCTATGAATACTATAGTAATCTATATTCCATGCAAGCTCCATACACGCCAACTCAACTTATAACCTACTTTAACGGTAGGCTATCCCAAGAAGCGATTGACCTCTTGGACCCCCCTGTACTGAGGAGAAAATTGTGACAGCCGTCTCTTCATTTTCCAACCATAAAGCACCGGGCATTGATGGTATACCGATAGAAGTATACCAACAATACAAAGAATTCCTTGTCCCTAGGCTGTTAGACACCTACAATCAATTGCTGGAGTATGGTTCACTTCCCCCTTCTATGTCTGAAGCCATAGTCATCCATATATTGAAACCTGATAAAGAACCTTTGTGTTCCGGTATCAACGAGGAGAAACTGGATCCTTGCAGTTCAACTGGGATTGGTGTGACTTCACCTAGGGGCGCGGAGTCTAACAAATGGAAGGTGTTCGCCAGAGATTCCCGCAAGGGAATTTGGACTTTGCGGCTTCCACTTGCAGGTCATGGCCCCCTAGAGAAGTTCCCAATGAACCGTGAGAGAGGGAGCGAAGGATTGACAGGTAGTAGCCCCACGGGTGGATGTAGAAGAGGTAGGAGAACTGAATGTTTGTAGCCGTTACCACTGATGAATGGAGTGTAGCGATATCTGTGGTGTTACCACTAAGGAGTGGAATGTAGCGATGAACTTCAGAGTAACCACTAAGGAGTGGAATGTAGCGATGATCTGTGGTGTTACCACTGAGGAGTGGAATGTAGCGATGAACTTCAGCGTAACCACTAAGGAGTGGAATGTAGCAATGAACTTCAGAGTAACCACTAAGGAGTGGAATGTAGCGATAAACTTCAGAGTAACCACTAAGGAGTGGAATGTAGCGATGATCTGTGGTGTTACCACTGAGGAGTGGAATGTAGCGATGAACTTCAGAGTAACCACTAAGGAGTGGTATGTAGCAATGAACTTCAGAGTAACCACTAAGGAGTGGAATGTAGCGATAAACTTCAGAGTAACCACTAATGAGTGGAATGTAGCGATGAACTTCAGAGTAACCACTAAGGAGTGGAATGTAGCTATGATCTGCGGTGTTACCACTAATGAGTGGAATGTAGCGATGATCTGCTGTGTTATCACTAATGAGTGGAATGTAGCGATAAACTTCAGAGTAACCACTAAGGAGTGGAAATGCTGGCAGCCACACAGAGTGCGCAGGATCACCAGAGCGCTGACACACAGGAAGCCAGGAGAAAACAGGAATCAGTAGAGAGCAGTAATGCCGTAGCCCAGGGAGCTGCTTCCATCACAGAGGATAGAGCAGACTCAAAGAACCAGTGCTGAGAAGAGACACAAGGAGTCTAATATAGGACTGTTCTAATATAGGAATATTCCACCAATAGGATGAGGAAGAAGCTGAGAAGAGGCAGACGATTCTGCACATGCGCAGAAACGTCTGATGGACAGCGGCAGCCGGCGGGGATGCAGCGGCGGTGAGTGCACCCATTCCTGAAGAGAGGGTGCAGGAGGCCTGCGCCTAAACTGCTTATGGAGATATCGCAGAGGGAGACGGAGCACTGAGGAGACAGGTGAGTGCGCTGGCTCCAGGGTAGGTGCCGCGGGAGACCAGCACGTAGCACTTTGTATCCGGGTTCATATCACCCTATCTCCCTGATTACCACAGATACCAGTAACCAAAATTCTGGCTAAAATTCTATCCATACAGCTTAATGGGTTCATTCATGTGATTGTCCACCTAGATCAGGCAGAGTTTATGCCTGGCAAATCTACGCTTACTAATGTTAGACATATTCAGAGGATCCGGTCGACTGGGGAGAGGGCAGTGGTCGAGGCCATGGATGCGGCTAAGGCCTTTGACTTGGTTGAGCGGCACTATCTCTGGCATGTGCTGGAGCAGTTTGGCTTAGGACCCAGGTTTATTAGTCTTGTTAGGCTACTATAACTGGTCTGGGTCAGGGATCTCGACACGGCTGCACTGTATCCCCTGCCCTGTTTGCTTTAGCGATTGAGCCCCTTGCCTGTTTAATCCGCTCCCATGAGCACATTAGAGGCATAAAGATGGGAGGAATCACTGACAGCATAGCACTTTACACGGATAACATGTTGGTCTTCCTTGAGGAACCTGATAGGTCTTTATCTCACCTTTTAGAGGTGGTTGAGGACTTTGGTTTATATGCAGGACAAGATCAACTGGGACAAATCTGTTGTTTTTCCGATAGGGTGGCAACCTTCGCCAGTTGCTGTGTACTGTCAATCACTTCTGTGGACCGACAGGTTTAAATATTTAGGTATCTGGATTACAGCCTATGCATTAAAAGTTATTGCTCTAAATATTGACCCAATAACAGAATATTTAAAGACCAAAAGCCATACATGTCATAAGCTTCCTCTCAAGGTCAATTTTAGGATCAACCTAATACAAATGATGATCCAACCGAAGTACTTATACCCCCTCCAGCACTTCCCATTGTATCTACCATTGAAGGTTTTCCAAAACATTAATAAAAATCTAATTTCCCTGATCTGGAGTGGTAAGAGAGCTAGGGTGTGCTTTAACACATTATGTAGAACCAAAAATTCAGTAGGATTGAACCTGCCCAATCTTAGAATTTATTATCTTGCTTCTCAGCTTAAACATTTGGTCCCCTGGTTAGGTGATTTGCAGAACACAACTTTCGGACACTTCTTGGGTGAGCTAACTAAGCCAGACCTAGCAAGGTGGCTCCTATAATAAGATAGGCATCAATTATTTGGTCAATATCACATGCTCTTATGGGAGGTTAAGGGTTACACCTCTTCAACCGAGATCACTTGCGGTCAGCATTCGGGTCCATCAGTGATGTTCACAGTCGCTTTAAAAGGAAGTCTATAAATATTACCATCGTTTTTTAAAACTTTCCTGCTTTTTTCGTAGGTCAAGTGGGTGTCGGATTTTTTCGAAACCGAAAAACCGTACCCCACCCGACTGGACACCACAATGTTATTGATCAAAAGTTCTACAAAGACATGGTTTCAATCCTTCTGAAGAAGTCGTTACTTGTGCCAAAACACACAAGTATTAATAGGGATACTCAGTGTTTCACCATTGCCAAACTGAAAAATAAGGACTTTTCAGTTTGATCCGTTCATGGACATCGGCATTAAGAGATTCTTGCAGGACTGTGTGCATATGCAGTGTACCGGCTAGTGCAGAACATATCAGTGATTAAGGATGATTGGCAACTGTAAGAGGACACACTACTAACTGGAAGTATCTCTTGCTAAACTGTGTCTTGCATTCTTCAAAACTCACATGGGCTGTCTAATACAGACAGACAATTTATATGAAAGTGTTTGCATGATTGTGGATTTACTTTTGGATCCTCATAATGACTGACAACCATATATATATTTATCAGTACTGCTAGTTTGTTCTGTTTATGTTTGGATTGAGAGCAGAATGGATTGGACACTAAATTACTGAACCACACTAACCAATGAATGCAATACTGTTTTATACTTCGACACGTTTTATAAGGGCTGTCTTGAGTATAAGATTTATATATTGCCATTTCAATTGCTCTTTTATGGTGTATGTTTTATATATGGAGATCAAATAATAAATGTCTATATTTTATAGAAATGTACAGACAGGTTTTTTTTAAATAATGTTTAGGAAAAGGAGACAGCATGAAAAATAGGTATACTACAAAGTCCAGAAATATTACAAACAGCAAACATATTCTCTTTTGTTTTCAGAAGCATTTTGCACACATTTCACGAAATGTTAATCCCATTTATCCACACACCAGATGATCCCCTCCCTTTTGTCAATGCCAATAGTTATAAATCAATATCAAAACACAAAGAGCAATTAGAGATTGTTTGAATTTTATTACAAAATGTGACATGCAGCGCGCTCAAAGAATAATGAATCTATATAGGGGAAAATATGAACATTTAATTTATATGACATGAACTACATCTTTGAATGAAAAAAGCTCCACTTGACAACTTTTTAATCACAATACTGCAGAAAATTGGCAGCTAATCAAAAACTATCTGCTCCCTAAATCTTCATCATCAACCTTGATTTAAATTGCACCAGCAGTTTTTGTAGCGCTTTACAATTGGGATACCTAGTCATATCCCAAAAGAAGGTACTCAGTGACGATCAGGACACTGACACAATGTTAGATAGAGACACTGTTCTCAATCACTCCGGGATTCAAGAAGGTATAAGGCAAAAACATGTTCGTGTTCCGTTCAGTAATGGACTTGGAAATTTCATCCAACTTGTTCTGGAAATCCTTTATGAACTTCTGTGGGACCTCCTCTGTAAAACGCACATCAGGGTAATCCCCTAAACGTCTCTGGAGAGCAATAAGGAATCTGATTAATGGAAGCTTTTTTAGCCAAAATTTAGCCATGATTTCTTTATGTATTGACTGAGTCCATTCATCAATACATTACAGAGCAGAGCTGCATGTACATGAATGGACAGCTGTATATATCATGATCTGCGCAAGAATTCTCTCTTACATATTCCCCAGACTAGAAACACAAAAGGAGCAGATCTGCTTATTGCTTTTATGTCCGTACAGGATAATAGTACTCACCCGGTCTCTTGGCTCATTACTAAGCAGCCACACTGTGGTCATTCCAGTAGTGGTAGTGTTTACTTCTGGCAATGCATCCAGGATACTCTGGGGTGTGCTGACCCCTTTAGCTGTGGGAGGGGGGTTTTTCATGGATGTGGGACCATTGGGCATCCAGGCATAGAAGTCAAACTGCAATACAAACATTGATCATCTGAAACATTTTTATATGCATGAATAATTTATCCACAAATGCATAATTATCTTCTCAATATTTTCCCAATTATACATAGGATATTTACACATTACCATAATACATTATAAAGGAAGATCTAGCTCGAGTGTAAATGTAATATTTTGTATCTCAAACTAAATATATTTTCCACATGGACCAGTAAATATTGTCACATGAATCACATGTGGTTTCTATGCAGAATATCAAATGTAGGCTTACAACATGTGTGTATCAGTTGTTAGTTAAATGTCTCATCTGTCAATCATGCATAAAGCAAATGGAAATAGGGTGTGAAAAATTTGACAAGAGTTTGTGCAACACATACTGTAGTTATTGTGTTAGAAATCCTGTTTTTCAATGACTAGATGGTCTTAGTCATAATGCTTGATGTACAGCCTCAAAACCTCCAAATCAAGGATAAAATCAGATTTTATATTTACATTAAATTCTTTTCTTAGTCCATGGGGGACATTGGACCATGGGGTATAGAACCTCCTTCAGAACATGGACACTTGAAATAATTCTATCAATTAAATGCTCCTCACTCTTATACCTCCCCATCGTGCAGGGAAATCAGTTATTATACTAACCAAGTCCCACAGGACAGAACCAAAAAGAAACAATAAAGAGAGATAGAAATTACTTCATCCCTGAAAAAGTAACATTTAACTCTGGTAAACTTCTTCCCAGGATATCTAGAGCTTAATTGGGTGGGCACTCAGTATTTATCATGGACTAAGAAAAGAATTTAGCGAAAGTTTAAAATCTAGTTCTCTCTATCAGCCACTGGGGGACACTGGACAATTGTGATGTATCAAAGCTACTCCCTTTGGGTGGGTACGCTCACAAACTAGTAGTGCGCAGCACCCTATACCTAAATCCAACGACCTTAGAATTGTAAAGGTATGTATAGAGCCCCATGTGGCAGCCAACCAAACTGCCCGGCCGAAGCCCCATGATGAGCCATCCACAAGGCGCTCACCGATTACACCAATAAAGCCAGCTGTGCCAATCTCTGCCATGACTGGCTTCACCAGTCTGGTGCCACAACTGCACCTCCACTCCTTTCTATCATACCCTTTAAGGATGCAGGAATCATCGCCATTATAGGGAGCCAGTAATCATTCTAGAAGCCTATCGCAATAGAGAATTTGTATATCCCTGATGTTGACGTATGCCACTGTGGTGGAATTGTCTAATTGAATCTGCATGGGATTTCCACATGATTGAAGGTAACCCTGAGCTAGAACGTTTAGCATCGCTCTTAATTCTAGAATACTTATTGTAAGGTTTGCAAGAACGGACAGTGAAAGGAGACAGCCTCTCAGCACTAGGGGCAAGCATCTGTTGCCACAATTGCCCAATTTTATATAGTCAGGTGACAGGCCCTGTTAATGCTGCCATCTCAACCTCCAGAGGAGCAGCTTCCATCTGAGAGCCAATAGAAACACCTTATGTTTAGGTGGAAATACTCAGATTAATAAGTGCCGAGTGTCCAGAGGATTATCCTGCTGAATGAATCTGTCCGATACCGTAACAGAAACAGCTTTTGGAAAGATAACCCCTCCCACTGTCTTATACTAACACTGGAAGAAAATCACACCCACTGTAAGTAATGTGGGATTGGCTATCCGCATGGCAATTAAAGCTGGTCCACAGTGAGATAGGTAGTGAGAAGGTAGGAAATCAATCTATTTTCTCACCCAGGAATCTGAAGTGGAACTGAACCACTGACCCCTATAAAATCAGCAGAATGACACACACGACTGCCTCTACGGGTGGGCAGAATGTCCATCATGCAGCCTGTTATTCCGAGGACCTGGCTGATAGCATCTTAGTGGAAAAAGTTTGCTTAACTCTCTGCTGTCCTCCACAAGGAGCTGGGAACTGACAGTGATTTCTGAACCCTGTGCCTTTACCGCTACACAAAAAGGCCTGAAACCAATCGTCCTACGCTCTTGGCAGTTGTACCAGTAGTAGCCCTTTCACTGTTCATCTGGCTAATAATCTTATCCAAGTCAACCCCAAATAGACATCACCGTAAAATACAAGGAATCCCGACTCCTTTTGACTCTGCATCTGGCACCCAAGCATTGATAAAATTGCCTTGGCAAGCTGAGACCATCAAGATGAAATTCTGGCCCCTGGTTTTACCAGTATCCAGAGCTGTGTCCCCAGATATACTTATTCTTCCCAGATGTGTACCGCCAAGATCGCCATTACAGACCAATGCCACCCAGACAGCAATCCTGCAAAGAGTTGCTCTGACCACTTTTCTGTGGTCCAGTTGACCCAGTTTTTTGGTGCATTATTACGCTAGGCTTGTGTGGGTGTTGGTGTGTATGCGCTACTGGCACGGGTTACTCCACCTAGCAAAACTAGAAAAAGAAATTTTAGTGCCAAAATGGGCCAGGGGATTCAAATAGGCGGCATCCAAAGATGGCTGACTATTCTGTATGCAGAACACACTGAGGAAGCCACTATATGTGGTGAAACCCATTTGGTACATACCTACACTACAAGAACAGTTTGCCATTTAGTTTCTCTTTTTTAAAGCTTTCATTTATAATCTATTTATTCTCACTTCTATTTTTATTACTTTAGCATTTATTATTATTTTTCTATTTTTATGTTTATAGATTGTTATTTATTTGCATTTCTATATTGTTTTCTTCCTGTACTCATCCCCACCCATCTCCTTCAATTACTCTGTATCTATGTTAATAATTTTCTATATTACCTTTCACTTCTACCTACATTCATAACCCTGTCCAATCTGTACTACTACCTACAATCTGGTTTATGATTATCCCTACTATCTTCTTACTCTCCTATTGTTAATTGTACAATCATTCCTGCTCCTGAAATCTAATATATTTTACCCACTTATACCTACAGTACATTTTAATCTCTACTCTACTTACACTCTAATTTTGTTTCTATCCACATCCCTATCTCTACTTGCATTACTATGTCAATTTCTATCTGTATTACACTGATTCCTCCTTTTCTTCCTTCTAAAACCCCTAAACTTGGCCTCCAGCCTCATATTTCCCTGCACCACACTCTTTTCCCTTCCTACATTACTCTCTCTTACACCACATTCCTGCACTATATCCCTCTCTACAGACAATACTACTCCCAATTCTATCCATTACTACACCACATTCTCCTTTCATCTCAATCTTCATTTCTATTACCTCTTACTTCCACCTCCAACAGATCATCATCATCATCATCATTTATTTATATAGCGCCAACATATTCCGTAGCGCTTTACAATTGGGGACAAACGTAATAAACTAATAAACAAACTGGGTAAAACAGACAAAGAGGTGAGAAGGCCCTGCTCGCAAGCTTACAATCTATGGGACAATGGGAGATTGACACATGAGGTTAAGTATACATTTTGCATCTTGGCCCAGCCAGACTGCAAATGTAGGGTGACTCATAAGCTAAATGATCCTGTCACACAACAATGTTGGTTCGGGGGTAGTTGTCTTGTGTGAAATTGTGTAACAGGCTAAAGGTAGTGAGGTTAAGATGGTGGTTGAGGAATATTATAAGCTTGTCTGAATAGGTAGGTTTTCAGAGAACGCTTGAAAGTTTGTAGACCAGAGGAGAGTCTTATTGTGCGAGGGAGAGAGTTCCATAGAGTGGGTGCAGCCCGAAAAAAGTCCTGTAACCGGGAATGGGAGCATGTAATGAGGGTGGATGAGAGACGCAGATCTTTTGCAGAACGGAGTTGCCGAGTTGGGAGATATTTTGAGACAAGAGAGGAGATGTATGTTGGTGCAGCTTTGTTGATGGCCTTGTAGGTTAGTAAAAGTATTTTATATTGGATTCGGTAGAAGACAGGCAGCCAGTGTAGAGACATACAGAGTGATTCAACAGAGGAATAGCTATTTGCAAGGAAAATCAGTCTTGCCGAAGCATGCAAAATAGATTTTAGGGGTTTGAGTCTGTTTTTGGGAAGACCAGTAAGGAGGGAATTGCAATAGTCAATGCGGGAGATGATTAGTGCATGAATTAAGGTTTTAGCAGTGTCTTGTGTGAGATATGTGCGGATTCTGGAAATGTTCTTTAGATGTATGTAACATGATTTAGATATAGAGTCAATGTGGGGAACAAAGGATAGGCGTGAATCAAGGATTACACCTAGGCAGCGAGCTTGTGGGGTGGGATTTATGGTCATGTTATCAACAGAGATAGAAATGTCAGGTATGCTCTTGTTGGCGGGTGGGAATATTATTAACTCTGTTTTAGAAAGATTAAGTTTGAGTTGACGAGAGGACATCCAAGATGAAATGGCAGAAAGACAGTCAGTTACACGGGACAACACAGATGTCGAGATATCAGGAGAGGATAGATAGATTTGGGTATCATCCGCATAGAGATGATACTGAAAGCCAAAGGAACTTATTAGATTTCCAAGAGAAGCGGTATAGATAGAGAACAGCAGAGGACCTAGCACCGAGCCTTGTGGTACTCCAACTGATAGGGGAAGCGGAGCAGAGGTGGCTCCAGAGAAATTAACAGTGAAAGAGCGATTAGAGAGGTAAGATGAGAACCAGGATAGAACTGTGTCTTGAAGACCTAGGGATTGCAGCGTTTGTATGAGAAGAGAGTGGTCGACGGTATCAAATGCAGCCGAGAGATCCTGGACCACCATACCCGGTATGTCCATTTAAAGCAATTTTCCATACTTTATTTCATTTACACCATCTCTAACCCCTATTATTTCATTTTACTCCTACTTCCAAAATTATTTCACCCTCTAACCCATTCTCAATTTCTCTTACCTGCATCAAGACATCTTGATTCTTCATCAAGAACTACCACCGCAGCTCAACATTTCAAACATCCTTCGGATACACAGAACAGAACCAAATCACAAAGACCACACCGACAAAAGCTGAGAAACCACACGACGACAACCCATTATGGCCCGTACTCCACGGCTACCGAAAGTATGAGAAATAGTTTTTTCTACTTTTTTTTAGTCTAGTTGACCTTATCTGAGGCTAAAATGGGTCTCAGTAAAGCACCAGCCACTAGCTAACTAGTTTTAAGAATGGTCTCAAACATTCTTAAGGGCTGTGGTATTCATGGATAAGAATAGACGTGACATTAGACAGTCACGCTATAAAGACGACCCCCTAGGTGGAATTTCCCTTGTAACCTACTCTGGTAAGGGATAAAGTGTCTAAAATATGCATATAACCTAAACCTATGTAGTGTTTGGGTCCGCAACTAGCACAGCAATTTTTTTTAATTGCGGAGAACAAGTACTGTTTTAACCATGCATATCGCCCAACCCGGCTCGCCTTTTGGAATTGCTAAGAGAAGCATTGGGTAATTGGCTGAAGATTCAGTGAAATCGAGGGAAGGACAGGTCCCTTCTCCTACAACCAGTGGAAGTGAAGCGAGCTACTAGGCAAATGCTGAATTAGACTGCGCTAGTGCCTTAGCCCAAGCCGGAGGTGATCCTAGCCAGCGCTTACGACATGTGGCCTCCTGCCAAAGGCATCCATGTCTGACTGTCCACTTGGTGATATCCTGATATTTTACATAACTATGACAAGTCACAGATGAAGCCCCGCCATCCTAGACCTCCCTTTATTTGGCCTGACAAGCAAGGAAGATAATCCACGGCAAATACAGAGTGCACAATATAGAAAGGGAGAACTAGGTATCAACAGACAGCAATAAACTCATCAGTAAATTGTGCAAAAATATACTTCACAATCCCCAATACAATCCCACTCCAGCTAGAAGTAACTATCTTCTGCTGGGGAAACAGAGGAGAGCTGAACTTCAGTGTCTGATCTAGACTGATATTCAGTATATACCTGAAAGCAGTCAGGGGGGGGGAGAGCAAATTATGCTACCTGTACCTTCCCCCCAGAACCCAGTATGCATAGACCTTTTTATCCAGCCTAAAAAGATAAAAGAGCAGGAAAAAAAAGTACAGAGTACACAATATGGAAAAGTGAACCAGGTATCAAGAGATACAAATTTAATTCATCAGATATAGAACAATCCCCAATTCAATCCCGCCCCAGGTAGAGGTGAATACCGGAGGTTGGTGAGACAGAGGAGAGTTGCACTGCTGGCACAGTGTCTGATCTACATTATATTAATATTTATTTTACACCTGGGACATACATCATTAAGATAAGCTAAAGTAATAAAATGGAGGTTTTTGTTACGGATGGAAGAGTAAAAGTCCTAGGAGTTCAGAGATCTGTAGGTAAATATATCAAGGTCCGATTTTTTCAGCGTATTAAAATCACGGCAAATCAATGATGATAAACTTCCCCCCGATTTTAGTGCAAAAGTTTCTGAAATGTATCAAGCTGCGATTTTTACCCCGATTTTCAAAATCGCTGGTCATCTCTGGTGATTTGCTGCGATGTCAATTACTCCTGTTGTTAGCAAACTCTCCTGTGTTGTCCCTATCTAGCTGTGAGATTAGTAAACCCATCACTGTTACATTGCCCTGTCTATAGAGCCGGAGGTCCGAACAGCTGTCAAAACTGAAAAAATAAAGGTTTAAAAAAAAACAAACAAACACATGGAGTCCCCCTCTAGTAACCCTAGTGCTGCCAGCCTACTACTGGTTACATGAAAATCATGGAAAAATTTTGTGTGGGGGTCCCCCTGATTTCACATAACCAGCACTAGGCAAACCAGCCGGGTTGGTGGCACTATAACAGGGGGACACGCAGCAGGGGTTCCCTAGGGAGTGGGGTACGCCGAAAAAAAATGAGCTGGCCCTCCCTCTAGAGACAACCAGCACAATGTTGAAAGCACTAGGGCTCTTCCTACACCCCTGGGCGGTGGGCGTAGGGTACTAAATGGCGATAAAAGTGTAAAACAATAAATGAATGCCATTTTGTTTTGTGGAACTACAAATCCCAGCAAGTCAGGGTGCCCTAAACAGTGTGGGCATGCCAATACTTGTATAACTACAAGCACCAACATACCCATGGCAGCCAGGGTATGTTGGCACTTGGAGAACAACAAGTGCCAACATGCCCTGACACCTGAGCTTGCTGGGACCTGTAGTTCCACAAAAGAAAATGTTAAATAACCCTCATTAAAACCACATACATTAAAAATAATAAAACCCCAATAAAGACACTAAACACCCTCATTTATACCACATATTTTTATTAAAAATAATAAATGCCCAGAATACTCACCACTGATGTTTTCATCTGTTGTCAGCAGCTTTTAATCCGAAAATAGAAATCTACAATGAACTATAGAACTATAGAAGAGAAGACTTCTATATGAACTCTAAAATGAACTCTACAAATCTGTGTCGGGGGGAAGCCACATAGATTTTTAAATTGCAGACTGTCACCAGATGGGTTAAATGATACAATTGAATTCAATGATCGGTATTTGTAGGTAGAATATATAGATACACTGTTTTTGACGTCTTTTTGTAGGGTTTTTTGTGAAAATAAATCCTAGTTTTACATCTATTCAGTACATTTATTTCTCTATGAAGAGAGTTCACCCATTGATGTAGGTTATTAGTCAGTTTTAGTTTATTTGTTGTAATTTGAAAAAAAAATATTGAGCTCTTTGAGGGGTTCTGGTTATATATTAACATTAATATTTTTCTTTTTGTAGTCAAATATGAATATATCAGTGTATGTCTGTGCTTTTATGCCTTATACATATGTATTGACATGTGTATATTTAATTGAACTATATAGCTATATATTTACTCAATTAGTTATCTCATATGTGAGAAGTCAGATCTTGCTAAATCCCCCTTTTTTCTGTATGTTGAAAGTTTGTCGGCATGTTAAATTTAATTTTATCATTAAAAGTTATGGATTTTATTGTTTTAAAATGTCTAAGAATGTGTATTTGTAAAATATTACAAGAGTTAATTCTCTGGATGTTGGTCAAGTGTCCTCAGAAGTCTCATTTAACATTCATTGATTCACCAATCACAAGATGTGCTCAAGCTTTATATAGTTGGATACTATAGAGATGACTGCATTGCTTTGAGAAAGTCTGTTGTGATCAGATGAAATGTGTCAGAGAAACCTCTCTCCTTTATAGAAGATCCGACAGACCATACTTCCGTTATCTACAGTGTTTACTTGCAACAATAGGTACTTGTCGTTCAGGAACTATTAAGCTACTCAGTGCATTGAATGGTCTTTTCTAGCTGACCATTTTTTTTTGATAGTTAGTAGAATAAATGTTGACTAATTGTTATACACAACGAAATATATAAAGATTTTCAGAAGATGAGGACCAGATTTCTAATGGCACAACAGACAATACTATGGGAACAGCATTGATTGTGATCTTGGGAGTTCAAGTTCCATCTAGGTTGATTTTAGCGGGGTTCTATTTTTTTGTGATTAAGATAAATGTTGGGTAATTTTTTATATAACTATAAAGCAATTGTTACTAGTAAAGATACATTTAATAGCTTGATATGCAAGTGATAATGTTTGACATTTGTCTTTACAAGTTTATATAAACTTCAAACCTGTTTTCCATGGTCATATCTTTTCGGAGATTTTAATTAACTTTTAATTATAATGTTATACAGATTTAATATAAAACAAGAAAGGGTTTATAGAATTCAGGTAAAAAATGCTCATATTGTTATTATGGTATATTGTTTTTTCTTGTTTTTTTGCCAACATGATGCAAATAGGTTTTAATTAGAGATGTTCACTGACCCCCGTGTTCTGGTTTTGGCAAAATCGCCCTCATGTGTTTTGGGGGGTTTTTTGGATCTGTATTTATTAAAAAAAATTGCTAAAATCACATAATTTTGCTCTATTTTTGTTCCTATTATTAATCTCATAGCACTAATTTCAAGTAATTTGCAGTCACATTTGACCCACCTCACAGGTCACAATATTATTTTCATACACTTTCAAACAAAGACTGTAGATTTAGAAGACCAAGCCTGCCAGCCCTAGTATTTGTATTTCAGCAATGGCAATTAACAATGGAGCTCTCTTGAATGTCACTGTAGACTAAGAACACTGCTACCCCCTCCTCTTTCTATTCTACATATGACACTACCCAACTGCTCTACAGACTGTGCTACCCCTTCTGTGTCCCTCTGTAAAATGGCGCTAGATCACCATGGAGGGCGGTACTTCTAGAATCCAAAACTTCTGAGATCTGACAACGTTTTGACTCGTTTTCAATTCCGAGAGTGCGCAAAAGTGGCTCGGAATTGAAAACGAAAGTGGCTTAATGCAATGTGTTGCTGTATTTCACCTCTGAAGAAATTAATGTGCAGGTGATGAAATGCATCAGGATAAATCTCCATGCTGTTCCACTAAATTGGAAGTTAAATCTATTTTCAGTCATTTCAATGACTGATTGGGACCCATTAGTGATCTTGGAGATTACAAAATCAAATGAGTTCTTAAGCTTCATCATTTTTCAAAGCTATTGGAACAGCGTAATTACAGCTTACACTTGTGTTTGTTTTTATGTTTATCTCACATTCAGATATTTTTTTATATGTGTGTTATATGTGCATTTTTAAGATACTTTTTTTTATCTATTTAGATGTGATACTGTTTATATTATAAAGAAATTCTATTTAATATACCTTTTCAGCATCATGTGTGGCTTGGTTATATTTTGACCTGTTGCAGCGCTGTAATAATTTTTTTTTTTGTTTATAATTTGCCTTGCTTAGGTGGGGCCTAACACACCCCATATTACAGCTGTGCTACTGATCAAATGTAATAATTGATATTTTATCACTATACTTTATATATATATATATATATATATTTTTTCATTTTATCATCCAATTACACCTATGGTGCGCCAGTTAAATCTTTTTCTTTGCTGTAAATTATACTGCTTGTACCTGCACCTCCCCCCAGGACTTGGTAGTTATAGTCCTCTCTTTTTCCAATCTGAAAAGAAAAAGCGCAGCAAAAAGGCAGATACAAAGTACACAATATTGAAACGTGAACAAGGTATCAGTAAACAATAAAACTCACCAGAATTTGAGCACAAATTTATCACATAATTCCAATGCAATCCCACTCTAGCTAGCAGTATTTACCTGCTGCTATAGAGACAGAGCAGAGTATAGCTAATGGCACAATGATCTTCACTACATAGCGGAAATCAGTCAAGGAGGGGAGTGCAATGATGCTGCTTGGGCCTGCACCCCCCCTTAGGACTTAATAGTCATAGACCTCTCTTTATCCAACATTATAAGAAAAAGAGTAGGTAAAGAGGCAGCAGAGTTGCTGGCGAAGTGACTGGTTTAGACTGGTCTTTAGAACACAGCTGAAATCAGTCAGGGAGGAGGCGAATAATATAGTACAGGGGTCTACACCTCCCCCCAGGACCCAGCACATCAGCAGCCAGCATCCTAGAGGACACACCCTTGTGCTACGGCTGTGCCTAGTGAAGGCCTGCCTTTGATGAGGCGGCCCCACCGGATCCTGCTTCCCAAGTGGAGCCCTGGCTCTACAGTGCGGTTGCTTGGCAGGCTCCAGGCCCCACCATAAGCTGACCACATTTTTAACATCCCCTTCCGGTTCCAGGAAGGAGAACTTACCTTGCCGCTCTCCCGGTGTGGTCTGGTTCCCAGCAAGACTGCCTGCTCTAGGTGTCCAAAAATTCAAATAAAAGAAACAGGCAGCCCAGAAAAGAAGACCCTGTAATGAGGGCACTCTAAAAAGCGGATTTCCCTGCAGGATGGGGAGGTATAAGAGGGAGGAGAATTTAATTGTTAGAATTATTTAGAGTGCCCATGTCCTAAAGGAGGCTCTATACCCCATGGTCCAGTGTCTCCCAGTGGATGACAAAGAAAATAGGAAAGACTCACTCTGCATAGTAGGTTTATAACCTTGTATGTTGTGATGCTCTGTGTCACTCACCTGACCACTGTTGACAGCTGCGTGTTGAGCAGAACAAGTAAAGATAACCATGGTCAGGAACTTGATCAGAGAAGACTTGGTCTCCAAAGACGATGGCATTCCTATCAGAGGGAATAGTCCATTAATAAACTAGATAACACTCTACAGGATGATCTAAAATGTGATTTAAAGCAACAAGGAATCTTGGAAAATTCAAATGTATGTAACATAATTACCATATACAGAGAATTTTAATATCAGCATGCAATCTTAGTGCTGCTAGAGTCAAGCTATATGTTATTCAATTTGTCTCCGAGCTTTTTAAAGGCCAGGAAAGCATTGCCTTGAAAACTCTATATCTAAAGTCAGCCACACACAAGCTGATCCCCTTGGTCTGAATGCCAGTATCAATGTCCAAAGTGACTGTACATGTAGGTAATTGCAAAACTTTGACCTGTTAGTACAGCCAAGAGATGATCATATACAAGCTGATACTCACCTTCAAACCAGTTTAACTCAATATGTTCTTTCACAAATACTATTTAGATATTCTCTCAATAACTGTGTGCTCCCTCAGTAGTAGAAATGTACTAAATATCGCATTTGAATTTATATTTTATGATTATATAATAAAAGCTAAATTTGAATTTATAATTTGTGCAGGTCGGTCTTTTACTCTGTTGACTAGAACCATAATGTAAATGCCGAGATGTTAGTATCCCAAGAGTGCCCCATTCAAATAGTTGATCTTCCTTTTTCCATTACCATACTAGACAAATTGAGTATGAGGCCAGCATACGTTTTGGAGAAGGGGATGAGGATGGAAAGAAATCAAACAGTCAGACTGACCAGTGTGCTTTGCAACTCAGTTTAACTAAATACAGTACAAAGTTTTTAATTCTTACCTGAAGATTTATATGACAAGAAACCTTCTTTAAAGATCTCTGCTACCCAAGCCTGAAGTTCAGGGTCTGCACTGACCACTGCATCACTCTCATAGTAGTAATGAATTATGTTGGACACAAAGCTGAGTGGAGAAATAAAAAAAATATTGAGGTACAAAGAATTGAATTTCAAGTATGGAGAGTATACATGGGCTAGAAATGGGGCTGGGATTATAGATGTCTGGAACCCCCCTTATAAGACATGTTTGAGAAATTGCTGTGTGTTGGTTGCTTTATAGCGTTTTTATGCTGTATGAAAACTTATGTATAAACCAGTTTGAGGATTTTTAAAGATGGAAATGAGGTCATCTCCCTCTGGTTGGGTAGTTGGGACAGGCCAATATGCTGCATATCTACTTGCATCTCTACCTCTCCACAGCCAGCCAGATCTTCATCCCATCATCCCTGTACAGGTAATTAGGAATGGACTCCATTCCTCTTGTCTGGATGTCTTCAGGGAGACAGAGGCTGCTGTAAGTGACCCCATCCATTGCTCTTTTCAGCAGTATTGCAATACCGCCATTTCCAGTCACCACAGCCTGGAGAAAAGTGGACTAAGTGTTAGATATGTTTTCTGCAATTTTGCATTTTGTTAATTTCCTGACAATCATTTATACACCGCTGTACTGTAAATGCTGAAATTACAGGATCAAGTCAAAACAAAGCACTAAACAGATTATAGCTGGCATTGGGATGAAGACTGTGTGTAACCTTTGCATAGTAAGGGTCTCACCTGATCAAAGAGGCCTCCGGGACCAATGAGCTGAGTTCTGGCAAGGACGTTGATTTCCAGGGTGAAGCGGAGATGTGGAGTAATAAGCTGGGGGGGGGGGGGGGGGGGGG
Source organism: Mixophyes fleayi (assembly GCF_038048845.1). Lineage (NCBI taxonomy): Eukaryota > Metazoa > Chordata > Amphibia > Anura > Limnodynastidae > Mixophyes > Mixophyes fleayi. The sequence goes on along the minus strand of NC_134403.1, from coordinate 38,910,526 downwards.
GGGAAGAAAGAAATACTGCTTATAGACACATCTATTCTAGGCCATAATGAGGACCTGATGAGATTCATTTTACATGCAGAAAATATAAAGCCCTTAAAATCTGCTTCAATTAGTAATTTGTGACTTAGAATCAGCAGCTCAAAAATGATAGCCTACTAAGAGTGAAAACAAGTCAGTAAAAGTCCTGCATTAGTGGTGTTTACAATTCTGGCATATATTGGAATGGCTGATGTCAAAATATTTAATCAAGTCTTAGACAAATGGTCATGGTAGTTTGTGAGAGGCATGATCATAGCACCATTTCATTTTGTCCCATCAGAAAGCACAATGACTACACCCTTACTTAAGATTAGGACAATGTCATCTGATGCTTTGTAGAGCATAAAACTGTCTTATTGAACATTTCAACAAATCAAACCAAAGTCTACAATATTAAAATATAAATACAGATTTTATGCTGTCAGGCAGTGGATGATATTTGTATGTTGCTCTTCCAGATTAAACAATCCAATTCGCCATATGAACGACAACATGGAAAATTTAAAGTCCTTGGAAACAAGATTAGTAATATTTAGAAATGCTAAATGATGACATATGCCTTGGTAACTAAATAGTTAGCATCCACATATGTTCCCAACATTAAGCCACAATGAAGGTCTTCATGTAGTTGGCCCCATAGCTCATTTATTGAAACACTGCAGTGAGCCAAACTCTCTGCAGGACAATGGTTTAAACAGGTTTCACCTTGTGCACTGGATGGCCCATTGGAAGTTGCCTGGTGGTTGCAATGTTAAAGACCTCAGCAAAGAGATGAGTGCGGAGAAGGTGAGTGTCCACTTCATGCACTTGGAAGTCAGAATTGCGCACCCAGATCTTGGCTAGTAACCAGTCAGATTCAGAGTCATTGGGTAGAAAAATTGGATTGTTCTCTCCTGGGTTTGCATCAACTGTAAGAGAAAGCACATCTAGATCCACATATCCTTTATCATCTACGTATCCTATACCATGTGGTTAGAAGCGATCAGTGCATCTTCACTGCATGTGCAGCTATGCTAAAATTTGTGAAAAAGCCCTTTGTACTGCAGAGAAATTTGCATGTGTTTAACCATAAAGCAGCTGAATATATTAAAATGTTAGGAAATCTTAGTTGTGAAAAAGAACGTGTATCCAAGTAATGCTTTAACTGATGTTTCTTAGGATATTTCTAAATGAGTCCATTACCAGTTGGTCAACAGGAGGGGAAACCACAAATTAATTTTTGCTCAAGTAAACATTGTTACAATTTTAGAGCAGGGTCTTCTGATTTGGGTTAGGAGAATGAGCCAGGAGGCGCACAATCTGTTTGTCTACCAACTGGGGTCTGAATCTGTTTTTTGATATCTATCTGCTGTAAAGAATTTATTTTTAGCTCCTTCATACCTTTCACAGATCATTTTCCCATGTTCAAGGACATACAGGTGCCAAGACTGTTACTGGGAACAAAAGGTATGCAGTGTACCACATTGTATACAGTTATCAGCATGATGATATACTAAAACATCACTATGCTTTAAAGACGACATATAATGTGCAGAACTCATTTGAAGCAACTGGTACCCAGAAGTTTGTGGCCATACCAGCAAACATGTTCCAATTACTGGATTACTGATCTACAGGACTGGGGAAAACTGGAGCCATAAAAGTTTATGTCTATTGTCCTGTATCTAGATTATTATATTGGACACCATACTAGATATTTCAAAGAACAGAATTCTGAATAATTTTTCATTCAATTTGTTTTTACCAGTTACAGTAAATAGACATTCCAAAATTGAAACTTGCCTGGATGGCTATAGGGACAAGTTGATCTTGATGATTTTTCCATAGTAAACACATAGGGGCAGCAATGTATTGTTGTTTTCCATTAATGGAGTTGTTGGCTGGGATCCCATGAAGAAATTTGTAATCTGCCAGAAAGATGTTGCCATTCTGCAAGACATATCAGGCAGATTACTGAAAGATATATGGGTCATAAAGCATAAGTTTGAATTAACTATGCACTAAAGGAATAAATGGGAGAGTCAACAAGTTTCAAAGTCATTTGCATTCAATAACCACCACTGGTCATCACTTGCCATACAAAACTCACCTCTAGTTCTTTGTGAAGGTTGGTGGACGTCCCCAGAGATGCAGCCACCATAACATCACTAACTGGAAAGTTTTCAGGGATTTTGAAGCATTTTTTGATTAGCATAGGGTTTATTCCATTCAGAAATTGGCTACCAAAGAAGTAATCCTCTTTCCATATCTCAGCCACCACATCTAGGGAAAAAAGACACGATGTCTAGAAGCATTATACTGTGTGAAAGGTGGAGCTACCTGGATTTTTACTGTGCACAATACAGATCATTTCACAAGATTGTACAACAACATGGGGATAAGATTCTAATGTTATGAGATGAGAAACTTCTAATAATGACTCAAAAGTAATCGCACAAACCTTCATTAACAAGTCAGTTGTTCCTAGTCTCAGTAGTGTATGATTACCATATCAAACTAAACAAACATTATATTTTCTACAGATAATTTTATATTAGTCATTACAGGAAAGTAGTTTGGAGTTTAAGACCTTTGTAGGCTGACATGTAAGGAAATCTCTTTTCATGCAGAATTAGGTGAGTGTTACCAGAACAGATAAATGGCATAGTTCAAAGAGTAACAAAGCTCATTTTGCATGAGATGTTTTTGTGGTAAAATTCTGCTTTATAGAAGTAGTTCTGGAAAGAGACAATATAAACATACCTGAATGATCTGACTGTCTGAGGCAAAACACCAATTTAATATCTTCAAGATTAGACCATGAATCCTGATTGTCTGTGAATCCTTTCAACTTCATTTCAAGTCCTCTGTGAGAGTAAGTAGGATAAAGGTGTCAAACAACCATATGCACAGTACTGACAATTGCCTGGACTAAGTCTATTACTCCAACATCTAATAGCTAAGTTGAAAGAGAAATAACCACATCAATGCTCAGGATGGAAACTAGTATGTTCAAATAAGAAGATAGAGATCACTGCTGTGGTTTTATTTTGTGGGGGTCAAGAAGTTAATTAATTTCAAGTCTTCCTTTCCTGAATAAAAAGATAAAATATTAGGATAACTTGGCTGACTGACCAAGAGGTACTTCATCTTCTACAGGTTCATCATCATGATCATCATTTATTTGCAAAGCACCACAAAACTCTGCAGCACCGGACTATCAGTTACAAATCTTTCAAAATACAATTGCACATATATCTAGAGGTAAAGTGTAATGCTGACAAATTAGGAGCTAGAAGGACTCAGATTGGACCCAGAACTGTAGCTGGTTGAAAAATATAGTAGTATCAGTTGGGGGTAGGATAGGCTATAATTAAGAGGGGGGTTTTGAGAGATCACGTTAAATATAGAAAGTTGGGGGTGGAGTTCTGTCAGGTAGGATAGGGATCTTCATAAGTGAGGAGCAGCATGGCAGAGGTCTTGGAGGTGGTAGTTAGAGGTGGTTTCCAGAGAGGAGAAGAGGCATAGGTCAGATGCAGGTCAAAGAGGCAGAGGTGTAGTATATCTCATGATGATGTCAGTGGTATATGAGGGGAGGAGTTGGTGGCATTTAAAGGATGAATGGGAGTAGTTTAAATTGAATTCTGGAGGAATGGGAAGCCAGTATATGGTTTAGCAGAGTGTTGCAGCAGATGTAGAGTGACAGTAGAGAAAGATCAGTCTCGTCTCAGCGTTTAGGATGGTTTGTAGAGGTAAAAGACGAATAGAAGTGGTTGTAGTAGTCAAGGCGGGAGATAATGAGATATTGGATATGGGTTTGGGATCGTCCTGAATGAGCGAGGAATATTCTGGCTATGTTTAGAAGGTAGGAAGTGAACCAGGAGATAACAGTGCTGTGAAGGCCAAGGTAGTGAAGGGTTTCAAGGAGATGAGGACAGAGGTCAAGTATTGGGGGCAAGGTGTGGAGGAGTTGGGTGGAAATGGGATTGAAAGGACAGGTTGAGAGGGAAGAGGAATCAAGGAATATTAAGAGATTTTCTTCAGTAATAAGCGAGAAAGAACTGAGGGTGAGTAGCTGAATGGAAGAGAAGTTGGGTATAGGGTGATAACTCTGATGAGATGATTTTGTTACAGATGGTGTTGATTTGTAGTGAGTAGCAAAATCATGAGCAGTAAGGGAAGAAGTAGAGAATGGTGAGGTGGGCAGAGAAGCAAGTTGATGGCAGCAAACAGATGGTGGTGTTGGATTAACTTGGTGGATATTAAGGATCTAAAGTAAAGTAAGAGACTGTGGTATACTAAGCAGACAGGAAACATTTGTAATGCAGGAAGTCTGCATTAGAGTGAGTTTTTCTCCAATCACTCTTGGTTGTACTAGAGCACTTTCTGTTTGGAGTGCCAGAGTTAGAGTTTGGATTTGCAACTGTGAATGTTGTGTAGTAGAATGGCACTGCAGCATTAGGGCAGAACAGGTTAGATATAGGGTAGAGGAATAGTTCAAGTGAGGCTGAGAAGAGAATCAGGTCAATGCCATTTAGATTTTGCACTGTGCGCATGGATTGCAGGAGGCAAGGTGAGGTAAAAGGAAATGAGGTGGTGATCAGAAAGCAGGAAGGCAAATTTTGAGAAGCTGGAGATGGGAGAACAGGTCTAGTAAGTGTACATCATGATGGATGGGAGATGATATCCATTGGGAGAGGTACCAGGATGAACTAATCGAGAGGAGTTTAGAGGTGGCAGTGCCAGTAAAGTTGTTCATATGGATGTTGAAATAGAATAAGAATGGGTAGGTCAGAACAAAGGATGTAAGAAAGCCGGGTGGAAATGTTGTCAAGGAATTCAGAATGAGAACCTGAGGGTGATAGATAACAGCAGCATAGAGGTGGAGTGGGGTGAAGAGGTCACAAGAAACAAAAATAAAAGAGCATGCATTTTTATTGTTTGCAAACAGTTCAGTAGGGAGTGTCCAGGCAGTGCATATGGTAGATGCATGAGGATAACGGAACAGGAGAGTGTTAGATGTCCTCCTTGAGCAGTATTTCCAGGTAGAAGGTTGTTCCCCTCATTACCCCATAATATATATATATATATACACACACACACACACACACACACACACACACACACACACACATATATATATATACATACATATACAAGCGCACACATATACGTACACACACTACTGAGAATCTAAAAGAAGGAGATATAGGGGTAAATGTATCAACCTGCTGCGAAGACACCGAACTCGTGGGAGTTCAAGAAACCGGAGGTTGATACATTTACCCCATACTATTTATAAGGGGCAATCCTAACATAAGCGATACAGATCAATGGACATTTAGGTCTATAAATAATTCCAGATTATGGGCCTGTCATAGATCTCTCTATTTTGTTATCAAGGACAAAAAGATACATAAAATATACTAAGCAGAGACAAAATCTAACTTTTATTTTGTAATTTGCGAGTGTTCATAGGGCATAAATTCAAATATGGACCTAAAAGGTGAGAAACATGGAAATTATATGGGATTGAACCCAAAATAACAGTTATTAGTGGATAGACAGATGTACTGTTATCAATGTTACAGTTCAAAGTGCATTATTCTCCGGGGTTCGAAAACTAATACTTCTATTAAGTGCCTCAAAAAAGTTACATTTAATCGCAACAATGGAGCTTGTATTCCTCTCATGGCTGGGTTTAATTCCATATAATTCCCATATTACTCACTTTTTAGGTTCATATTTGAAATTATACCCTATGAACACTCACTTATTTTAAAATTAGAATATTTCTCTTTTTAACACTGCAACATTTTATGGGTACAAAAGAAGTTAGCTTTTTCTTCTTTATAGTGTTTTATGTATATTTTACAGTCTCTGATTGGGGGAGGGGGGGGGGGGGATCATAATCTGGAACTATTTACAGACCTAAATTTCTATTGATCTGTATTCCTTATGTTAGGAGTGCCCCCTCAAAAATAATATTTCACCTTCTTTTCCAGTACTTTACATAGGGATCAATAATCCAGGTCATTATCTCTGTTAGCACTTCAAAATTAATGATATCCATGTACAAATATACTTTTTTCATGAGTATTTGCAACGTTAAATCCTAAGATTCTACCTCGTACGGTTTCTGCACTTGTGAACTGATCAGCAGACTTTGAAAGCTCAATTATATGTCTGCACACAACAGATATAAAAATAGATTAGAACCTTGATACACCCCAGGTAACCACCCCAGGGGCACACGCAGGGGGTGTTTCTGGGTCCCCAGAAACCCCTCCCCTCCGCTAAAGTGCCCCTACATAGCGGCACTGTACTATATAGCAACCGCGGCGCTGTCAATGAAGCGTCCGCGGCGGTGCTGTATACAATCCTATAAAAATCCTGCGTGCGCCACTGCTCACAGAGGTAGAAGCTAACTGATAAATAGTAATAAGAGCATACATGCCAACTCTCCCGGAATGTCTGGGAGACTCTTGGATTCCAGGTGAGTCTCCTGGACTCCTGTGATTGTATGGCAGTCTCCTTCATCTGTCCACTTCCTAGTGAAGTGGACAGAAATAGGTCCAAAATGCAGCGATTCTCCTGGAATTGCGGCATTTGGCCCCACCCCCACTGTAAAATGACGTGTTTGCATCATTACGTCACGGTCCAAAACTATGCAATTTTCGGGTCCCGCCTCCTCTCAAGCCCACCTCCCCCCGGCAGCTCCCGGACACCAACTAGAAAAAGTTGGCAAGTATGAATAAGAGTCAGGGTTGGTATTCAGGGGTCATTACAGTTGTATGACTGTGCTGCAGTCTTCTCAGACTAGATACATACGTGGATATCATAGTATAGCCAAAGCTGGTCCGTTTTAGGAAGGAGAACTGGTCATTAGGTGGCAGATCCGTAGCCTTTTCTGCATCGATGCAGTGAGGGGCACCTTCTGCATAAAATTTCCACCTGCAGGACACAAAGTAAGTGTATGCTATAGAATACATTCATATAATCCAATCAAAAATGCATTTATTGATTCACAGACCTTCTGTTTATATTTAGAAACAAAAGATGAGAAATATATATATATATATATATATATTCTATATCTATAAAGTGTGGAATTCCACTACTTCTTGCTGGGTGTGATACATATGTACAAGAGTTACATGACCTACATTTATATGGTCGATGCTATAATATAGATAGGATTGCAAAGTCGACAATAATGACAACACTATTATTAGGTTGACAATTCAAATGTAGACAGTACTTTTTGGTTGACAATATCCCTAACACTAACCATATAATACTGTTGACCATGTGAATTGTTGACCTAATAATGTTGACACTTGAACTGTCGAACTAATGTTGTCAACTTTCCTAATGTCGACCAAATTAAAGTCTAGCTGTCGACCACATAAACGCTTACATCAGTTGGTAGCATGGTAAATATTTTTTTCAGCAGCTTCCGCAATGATCTACATGCAGTTACTGATGCCAAAACTGTCCAGAAACTTTATGGGCCATAGGCACCATCTTCTGCAATGACCTCAGAATTTTAGAGAAATTCTGAACCACCAAATTGTGTGCAAAGCATGCTACCATCCCTATGAAACGTTATGCCAGAGCACTTGCTGATAGATGAAGGTGGGCTGCACCCAGGAGAAAATTGCTGGGAGACAGACCACAGAAAAAAATATTTTTAACATTAAACAGCATGCATCATGGAAAGTGTAGAGGCAGTAATCAGTACTCATTAGACAGACTGCAGGTGGTGTATGGAATGTTGGCTATCTTCATTTTTTTGTACAAATCACCACAGTCAGATTTTTTTTCCCTTAATCCTTACACCAAGGGCTGATGTTTTCTTTGAGATTAACAGTTTGAATTTTGAGCACCCTTTGTTACACTTTGCTCCTGCATGACCTTTTTACTAATAGAGGCCGAAAAATTACTACTACTGCTGGTACTGGTATGCTAGTTCCAAAGTAGCATTCTAAATTTATTTGTCTAAATCATCATCATTACTTATACTCACATTTCCAAATGGTTGAGACATTTGAGAAGAAGGCTGCTCTATAATTACAGTTTTAGAATCTGATATCAGACTCACATATAGCACTCATGGATACCTTTAGACTCTCCTCAGGATTCTGTGAGTGCCCAAGTTGTTCTTCAGCCTAAGTGTTCATTTCATGTATTGATATGGCTGTTTTGGCGATGACAGACCTGCATTCTGAGTGAGAAGGTGGTTCAGGGGAAGTTATGGAAGATGCATGACTGTGTTGGGCACGCTTTTTCAATTGGCATTCTAGTATGTGTGTCAGAAGTAACAGGACCCCTACTAGCAAAATCTGGGCATAGTCAGTCTTTTTTGCCACTGCGAGTGGTATATGGCGTGTTAGCCATTTCCATTTTCTTTAGAAACAAGAAATATATTTGTGCTGCTCACAGTCAAACAGCACCCTGCTTTTACTGCACTAAATAGTTCAGATGTCTATACCATATATACTATAATATACTATTACAACCAGTAGCCACTGCTTGTCTACTCTTCCCTCACACACACACAATTGATCAGCAGACTGATCTCTAAATAAACTACATTTTTGCAATAAAATCACAGCTATTGCAATATCAATTACCTCTTTCACCCTGTCCAAGCGTTTTGTTTTTTTGAGCACAGAGTTGCAGCAAACCTCTAACTCACATGCTATCACTTCTAAAATGGGGGCTATATTTAGAATATATTGATCCAACTCATGAGAACTGTAATTTTACCAGAAATGGTATTTTGCCTTGATTTCAAATCCGAGTATGGTACTCAAGACCGAGTTATGGCTTAATCGACTCGGAAACCCAAAATTTGGACCTGTCAGGTATCTCAGAATACGACCGCTTATCTCTGATATAGATATATATATATATATCTCTCTGAGATTCACTGAAATTTTGTAGATGTTTTGAAAATTGGCGAACAAGTAATATATGCTACAGCTCATGCTGATTAATCAGATTGTGTCATTTATCCAGTGTAGTTCAGAAATTGAAAGCAAACACATGATTAGTTGGAATAAAGCACCAGTTAACATGCTTGGATGGAGATATATATATATATATATATCTCTAATATATATAAGCCTAGCGGCGTGTGTTAGTCTGTGTGTGGAAAAAAAAAACCAAGCTGCAGCGCCACCTGCTGGGCGGAGTTATACACTGACCGTCTAAATTCTTAGCATTATCTAATATATAAAAGTAAATGCCTAGCCGCGTGTGTGTGGAAAAAACTATTCTCAGAAAGGCTAAATTTACGAGTTGAGGGCTCAAACTCATTTTCGTGAGGTAATTTTACCTCATGAACACACATGTGTAGCGGCGTGTGTTAGTGTGTGTGTGTGTGTGTGTGTGTGGAAAAAACTATTTTCTCAGAAAGGGCTCATCCAATTGACCTGAAATTTAGTATACTGACATTATTTGACAAAAAAATTAGAATAGTAAAGTCAGTTAACTTCCATCATCCCCCCTTCCCCCCCCCCCATGGGAGGGGTAGTAAAGGCTAAATTTACGAGTTGAGGGGTCAAACTCATTTTCGTGAGGTAATTTTACCTCATGAACACCCATTAAAAAAGACGCTTATATATACATATATACTGTAGCATATATTACTTATTCACCAATTTTCAAAAAATCTAAAAATGTAAGTGAATCTCCTCTCCCCTGGAAGACAAGACATTTTCCCATAAGCAGCAAGCATACAATACATTACTTCATGTACATTGGTCACTTACTTGTGTGTTTCTCTCTCCTTCTCCAGTTCTACTTGCCGTTGTTGCTGAAGAATAGGATTAGTTTTCCCAGATAATATAATTCCTGAAAGAGAGAGGTTGTCATGATACCACCTCCAACAACCACCAGTACAGTTTTTATTGTAATTAAGTAAATGTGACATGATACATGGGTAACTAGTGATTGATATTAAAGTCTAACATGAGTAAACCATCTCATTCAGTATAAGAGTCCTCACATGGAAACCTTCATAATTGTAGTGTGACATGTACCATTCTACATAGAGCCAGTCTTCTCAGCTCTGTAATATCTAGTTCTGTGCACTAACATTCAACTGGAGAGACTTATATTAGTGATTTTATGATGCATTTATTAAATGCAAGTATAAGTTGGGTAAGAGTTCCTATCTGTATCCAAGTCCTGCAATAAATTCCAACTCACCCTTCCCCTCTGGGATCTCCACAGTAGTAAAGGCAGGGATCCACCGATAGAAAGGGAACTGGTAGAGTTGACCATTAGGGCAGGTCACCTCAACATACAGGCAGTACCAGGCATCCATATTAAATTTCTTGTAGTGCTCTGTTGACAGCCGAATCAGCAGGAGCTCTCCCAGATCTTCCTCAATGTTAACATCAAAGTCAGTTACCTTGAAAAGCAGAGTAGAGCCTTAAAAAACTTGGCATGGAATATGTCTAGAATTCCCACTAGGGTAGACCATGAGTGTCCCATTTATACAAGGAGATGTGACGTTTTTTCCAATAGAGTTCAGGGACTTTGTGGACATAGACAAGTATATAACAATGGTAATGGAATTTTTCTAGAAAATTTTATATTTTGCAGACTTCTTGGTTTATATGTTTAACATGTAAATATCAGGGTAATCCATTATATGAATCAATTAAAGAACCAAATATAAAACATTCTAACATTTCTTCATGACAAGTTGTATACATGGGTAGAATGCCAATAGAATATATGTAGATTTTACAGTTCCTCTGATACAAACCTGTGTTTTTATGAATTGTTTCTTATTTTATTGTATACAGAATGGTTGAAGGGTTAGCCTAGACTTATTTCAGTTATATACAAGAACAGTAGCCCTTCTGGGGTCTATCCACTGCGTAACATATTTTGTTAATGAGACCTTTAAAAAGGTACACAATAATTAACATATATAATCTTCTACTTCCCTATATACGAAAAAAGCTTATGACAGATATACACTGTAGGGACTAACTAAATATTCAGTATATTTACATTCATTTTTAAATGGGATTGTAACGAACAAGATGTTTTTTTTAAAGGCTATTATGCCAAAACATTCATATTTGTAACATGGTATATACGAGTTTTAGTTTTGAAAATGTAATGACTTGCCGACTCTGGAGTAATATTTTATCTTTTGTTGCAGACACTATTCTGAAGATTTATTACTGTCAATCCCACACATATTGCTATTTTACTTTAAATAAGATGTTTCCTTATTATAAACGCTCTCTGGTTTCCGATCCTTGAAAATGTAACATGGTGATCTGACTCTATAGAAAATGAAACAACAACAAGAACAACCTTGGATTTTCTGGATCCACTGGGGTTCCCATTGGCTGTAATGGTTCCATGTCTACTGCTCTCTCCTCTTACCGCTAGGCCTGTTTCAAGCAGGCTAAGCTTGGGTCAGTGACCCCTATGAATTTTATATTCGCCTGTTTAAAAGAGGCCAAGCAATAAGCTTATAGAGCATCATCTGTAAATATGTTTTAGTTTGAGTGAAATCCTTATTTAATTCTATTTATTTGTAGTATAACATTCCCATATTGTGACTCTTAAAGATACTCACTGCTCCAGGTTTGAAGTTATTCCACTTATGGGGCAGTTGATGTTTAGCACTTTCACCTTGGACCCCCACAAGAACAATGGATACTTGATCAGAGGTTCCAGCACACAGGTCCTTCCCTGTTGCAAATTTCAGCTTGTAGATCCCCATGTCTGAGCCAGTGACCTTGTGAGAGAAGCACTGTAGGAAACTAGAAAAGTCAGCAATGTTTTAGACTAGCATACACACCAGTGTTCCCTCTAAACTGAGCAATCTGGTAAGGAAAGAGGTAAAAGGTCACTCTAATGAGGGCTCCACCCTAAAGATTTGTATTCAAAATCTGCTGGATGTTTCCTAGTAAGATACAGGTTTAACTCTATCATTTCCAGATTGCTCAGCTTAGAGAGAACACTGATACACACCCCTCTCTTATACCATACAAAATATCTCGCTCCTCCATGTACAAATTATTAGAATTTCCTTTGAAAAACTTCTCAATTTCTTCATATCTTTATCAACTGTAACAATGTTCTTATTTGCTCTACACCAGGGGGGGGGGCAAACTCAGTCCTCAAGGGCTACCAACAGTTCATGTTTTTAGGATTCCTGTCTGTAGAAACAGCTGGGATAATTACTGACCCAGCCAAATAGATTTACTCAGCTGTGCATGATCAAAGAAATCCTAAAAACATGAACTGGAGGTAGCCCTTGAGGACTGAGTTTGCCCACCACTTCTCTACACCATAATCTGTATCTGATGAGCTAGAAAGCCAAAACGTGAACTCTCAATGATTTTTCTCAGCATAAAAATCAACTAAACCCATACTCACGTAATAAGGGTGTCTTCTGTTGCTCTAAAATGTGTCTTCTGTTAATGGAGAAAGTCCTGTGTACAAAATACATTAAAGTTATACCATGAAAGAAGAAATGATTGACCAAAATAATGTATACTAGATACAGCACGTGTGAGAGTCTGTATGAATCAGTGCATCTGGGGGTCCTTTTTATGTCAAAGTGTCAGTGAGGACGACTCCTTTTTTACATCTCAGTTCCCAATGGGAGAACATTACGCTTCAATGTTAGTACTCAATATAACATACAATACCTAATACAGGTATTTGAGATGTAGATATATATATATATATATATATATATATATATATATATATATATATATATGGAGACGAGAATACATATGGCTTAAAATACATATAATGAAAAATCATACAACAGGAAACCTATATTGAGTGTAAAGTAATACAACGTATATTAATTGCACTGTAGTGCATTTTACACTGTAATGATATCTGTTAGGTGTGAGATTACAGGAGCAACTGTTATCATTCATTGTCAGTGCACATTTAGTCAGTTAACCAGTAAAACCCCTGTTAGGAAGCGCTTGAGTCAGTAAAGTTATGTAACTGGCTATAAGCACCATAACCCATATAATATATGTGTTTAGATACGCAGGCTATGTTATGCCAACTGGTTTATTTTTAACAATGCAGTGGCTGAAGCCAAAAAATATTGTTATTCTCCATTTTTTATTAGTGCAATTAGTTATTTAAATGTACAAATACCCAGGCAATACATCGGCATCTAAAATTAGGTATTTTTTTTCAACACACTAACTTGTTCAAAAAAGTCTGTTCATCCCCTCAAATTAAAGCCCTTATCATATTGTATTGACTGTTGGTTACTTTATAAAGAATGATGACTCGGTTGAAGAAATTAAAAGTCCCCCCACCCAACCTCAAAAAAATGTGCAAAACTTTCCTTAAGTCACATTAGTGGTTATATTGATACTAGGTAAAAGCCTGTCAAAATGATGGATAAGAATAAGATCATGTTGAACCTGTTTGCACCCAATTTGACTTTACCCTTGTAGCAGCATTGATTGAATGGTTTGTCAGATGGCTGCTCAGTGTGGCAAAATTCAAATTCAATACTGTTCATGGGACTACAGTTATGAGCATTAATATTTTAACTTACCGACATCAAGTATGGTGTGGCATCCTGTTCACTGACTTTGTAGGCATTGACGTGATATTACCTCTGTCCTGTTCACTCTTCGATTGTTTTCTCTGTGACGGGCAATTTGCTGAGGAAATATATTTGCTTGGCGATGATGATCACGTTCTCTCTGGTCATCAGGCACCGTTTGTCATTGAGCATATAGTGCTATACGGAAAAACATATACTGATAAAGAAAATAAAAAAGACATAACAATGCCCGGGCAATAAACACTAGTAAAAACAACAATGTCTACTCTTCTAAAAATATTTTTAGAATATGATATAATAAACATTGTTACATTTTATCTGGTTTGATAATGTCCGCCTCTCCCCATTGAAGGGTATGTAAATTATATGAACATCACAGAACCTTCCCAGCGCCTGGCTTTTTCCATTGTTATAAATAGTAACTGCCACCCGAAAAACCTAAATAAACCAAAGTAGTAAAGCCATGAAATGAGGAAAATCTTGTCAGTAGGAAGGAGAGTCAGGTACACACAAGAGTTATTTGCAAACATTTTGCCAAATTTGTTTGTGTCTTATGTATGTGTATTTATACGTTTTTTAACATATACCGTATTTCCCCATGTATAAGACGCACCTTTTCCCCCAAAATTTTGGGTACTATGTAAAATTTGGATAGCTATTGTGTACAAGAAAAGAAGAAATGCTAGTGTAATATAAACAGACGCGAGGCCTATTTATACTATTGGGGGATTTCCTTGACAGCATGGGAAAACCCCCTACAGTATACATAGACCACTCATCTATTTATATATTATATTTTATTGTGCGGCGCCCTTGGTGTCAGCGCATGGTGGTACTTATGGTTCTCCAAGTGTCAACATACCCTAGCTGCCATGGGTATGCTGGTGCTTGTAGTTCTACAAGCACCAGCATGCACAGACTGTTAATGACAGCCAGGGCTGGCTGGGAATTGTTGTTCCACAAACTAAAATGGTGTTTTTTCACTTGTTGTCTACTTTTCACGCTTTATTGACCTACACCCATCACCCCAGGGGCTAGGTCTTCCTAAAGGGGGGCTCGCACAATTTTTTTGCAGACCCCACTCCCTAGATAATCCCTAGATAATCCAGCCCTTAGCTGAACAGCCTGGGGTTGGTTGTCATTATCCCTCCCAATATCTCCCTCTTGGTTGACAACATCACTCTTTCTCCTGTCACCCAAACCAGCTGCCTTGGAGTAACCCATGACTCAGCCCTCAGCTTTACCTCTTATATCCAGTCCCACACCAAATCCTTCCACTTCTTCCTCCTTAACAGGTCGCTGCAGTATTTGTCCGAAAGTATATGAATATAATATTGTCACTTGTGAGGTGGTCAAAATTGACTGCAAATGACTTAAAATTAGTGTTATTGAGGTTAATAATATTGTAGGAACAAAAAAAAAGTTAAATTATGTGATTTTAGCATATTTTAGGATTTTTTCTAAAAAATACAAAACCAAAACCAAAACACACAAGGGTGATTTTGCCAAAACCAAAACACAAAGCTAATTCAGATCCAAAACCCAAACCAGTTGAAGGGGGTCAGTGAGCATCTCTACTCTTAATAGCTCTAAATCACATAAAAACGATCCTTGTGTAAAGAGATGTAATTACTGCAAAGTATGACTGTCACATAATTGCTAGTAAATAAGTATACTCAGACAGGATGCTGGCATTCTGCAGAGACACAACCTTGTCTTGGTATTTTCTTGACAAATGAATGTAAGTGTCACCCGACACTGGAACAGATGGCTGTTAGGGAATCCTTTTCCCCAAGTAGTGATATGCACAGATCAATTTGTTTGTTTCCAGTGCTCCTCCTGCTGAAGGGGCATTTCCTCACAAGTAGGCAGAATGAATGATGGTAATAGCATGTCCTCCATGTATAACCAGAAGACAAATACAGTGGCAATATAATCCCTGAGAAACAATTCCAACCTTGGGTTCAAATTATAGATGTTGACTGACCCCCGTGTTTTGGTTTTGGATCTGTGTTAACTTTGTGCTCTGGTTTTGGCAAAACCGCCCTCACATGTCTTGGTTTTGGATCTGAATTTTTTTTTTTTAAATGGCTAAAATATGCTAAAAATCACATAATTTGGCTCTTTTTTGTTCCTACATTATTATTATTAATCGCAATAACACTAATTTCCAGTCATTTCCAGTCAATTTTGACAACCTCACAGGTCACAATATTTTCATCCACTTTCGGCCAAAGACTGCAGAGATCTGGCTGGATGCTAAGCGGCAGAGCAATGACACAAACACACAGCAGCTAATATGACATCTAGGAAACATTGCCACACAGCAATGTCAGAAAAGAAAAGTGGTGCAAGATGGAATTGTCTTTGGAGTTATCCGAGTGCCTGCACAGTATGCCCATAAACTAGCGTTTTTGGTGAGTCAAAGTGTCCACAGAGAACCACATTTGTCACTTGCTGATCGCCTTTACTACCTTTAGGCTCCAAGCAAGCAACATGCATGTTAACTGTTCGGCCAATGTTATATTGTGCTGTCTAGTTTGTTACTATAATTGGCCAGAAATATTTTGAAAATCCCTGGCACTACGTAAAAGTTGCTACAAGGAATAAAGTGGATTTTTAAGTTGTTGGGTATTGCCAACGCATGTAGGTTCAATTTTGAATATCAAATTGTTTTATCTTTTCCATTTTTGTATGTCACATTAAACTGTCCATTGCTGTGATTAGGATTCTTATTCTCTACACAGACATATAAACTTTTAAAAACTTTTATTTGTTGGAAACTGCATTTTGCTTTATAGTACATGTACACTTACATATGTCAATAAACAGTGGGGTCAATTTTATCAGTTCATTTGATTGTTAAAATGGGCACTATATGGGCGTGGCCTAACCAGCTGTAGAGTTAACGTACACTTCATAGCTATCCTGCTACATCAGATCAATTATCCTGATATCTTACCTCTCTGGTCTCCAAATTCCGATATTTTGTGAGCAAAGGTGTAGCGCTCAGCCTCCGGCTGTTTATTCCAGATTATGTCTGCCATCTGGGTCATAGATCTCCTCCCAGCTAAGTGTTCAGGCACCTGTATTTTGTCCCTCTGAGACTTTACAGTGGTAAATCGTTTGAGATTGAGGGAAGGGAAAAAGTGAGCCTGCATAATAACTGCCACTTGCCACCATTTTGAAGCCATACATCAGTGGTTCCAAAACTTTTTCAGTTCGCAGCACCCTTAAAGTCTCCATATTTTTTCAAGGCACCCCTCCAAAATAATTACCGAGCAGTCCCTTTTATAAGTAGTTGGATCAAAGTAACGTAATTAGTGTTTAGGTTAGGACAGAAATAATTAGTAAGTTGTTTGCAGAAATAATACACATAAATCCAACGGAAAATACTATTTTTATACATTTTTTTCAATTATAATTCTGCAGCTGATATTCAGAGGAATAAGATCAAACAAAATTAAAAAACATGTACAAAAATCATCACACTGTGCCCCTTCATCCTCACACTCTGTGCCCCCTTCATTCTCACACTATGTACCCCCTTCATCCTCACACTCTGTGCCCCCTTCATCCTCACACTATGTACCCCCTTCATCCTCACACTCTGTGCCCCCTTCATCCTCACACTATGTACCCCCTTCACCCTCACACTCTGTGCCCCCTTCATCCTCACACTATGTACCCCCTTCATCAACACACTCTGTGCCCTCTTTCTTCCACACACTCTGTGCCCTCCTTTATACTGACTCTGCCCCTCTTCATTCACGCACTCTCTGCCCTCCTTAATTCACACACTCTGTGCCCTCCTTCATCCATGCACTTTGTGCCCTCCTTCATACTGACTCTGCCTCCCATTACTGTTTCCTATCACTATTTCCCTTCCATCTCTTTACTTACCATAATTGGCCTTCTCTTTCTATTTCTTCTGTCTGCTTACCAATCCGTCATCACTCCACGACATTCAGTGAGAAGCGGCAGGAGAGAGGGGGATGCTGGGTCCCGGGTACCACCGGATTGGAAACTTTTATGTTTTTTTTATCCTGACCATGACACCCCTGTGACAGCGGCGCGGCACCACTGGGAGCCGCGATGCACACTTTGGGAACCGCTGCCTTACATATTTGTCTGCTATACCTTCTGTATATCTCCCTATATGCCTCAACATCACAGTGACTTCCTAATCATCCTCTAAAGTGACTGACCCCCTTTATTATTTGAATGCCTGTAATAGTGCTAAGTACTGTATTTTAAGGGTAGTGTTTACCTTATATATCGCCTGTGCATGTTAAAAATAGAGGTGACTCCACCTTGTCATTCTTTTACTACTGCACATCTATATTCAAGGACACTCGATTGCACACTTGTATCAAAATCATCTGTTCAAGACTGTGGAGATACATCACTGACAATAAGGATACTAACTTGTTGCCTAGCATATACCTGATCTGCTGGAATAAACATTTTCAGTTTACCAAATACACATAAGTATCGTTTAATTGTAAAATACTATTGTATCAAGCACACAATACAAAATACAACACAGAGGTCTGTAGAGGTCTGTAGATTGGGACTCATTCTTGTGACAGGCCAAGGATATTATACATACAGAACGGGAGTCACAATAATATGTACTTACAGTACTCGGGTCTGTAAATTGGGACTTGTTCGCTGTATTCACTTCACAAATATGTTCATACAGCACTGGGGTTTGTAGTCTGGGACTTATTGTTGTATACTGTTAGAGGAAGTCTGTAACACTGCGGTTGACAATTAATAGAAAACAGTTTGGAACCACAGTGCAGTCTTGGGATTTGTAATATGGGCATGCCAAACCACGCCACTGCGACAACGGCTAAAATGGAGAAAAGTACTCGAAAAACCAATTAATCTCAGAGCTCCAGGATGATTTCTTCACCGCCCCTTGTCTCTCAGTCTTCCCCGTCTCCTGCAATGCAGACTGATCCCCCATCCCTCCAACAGGTCCTGTTGGCCATCACATCCTGAGAGAAGAGGGTTATGGACAAAATTGATGAGGTCCAGGCCAACCTCTCGTTAATACGTCATGACCTTCAAGGGATGCTGGAAAGAGCGGGAGAGGTGGAACATAGACTCTCTAATCTTGAGGATTCTACTACCCCCCCTTCGTGGAGAGAATTCCGATCTGACTGTCCAGATTGGCCAATGCAAAATTAAGATGACAGATATGGAAGGCAGGCTTTGTCGCAACAATCTTTGATTTGTTGGGTTGCCAGGAAGAGTGGAAGGCGTCAAACCTGAATTATTTCTAGAAGATTGGCTCATAAAAGAATTCGACAGAGGAGTTCTCCCTGCACTTCATTGTGGAAAGGGCTCACAGCCAGGTGCCCCAGCTCGTACCTTTATTGCCAAGCTGAAGCACTTCAAAAACAGATATGATCCTTTGGATGACCAGACAGCAAGGCCCCGTACAGTTTGGAAATCAAACAATAATGGTGTTTCCAGACTTTGCGGTAGAGGTCCAAAAAGCTTGTTCACAGTTCACCTCAATCAAGAAAAAGCTGCAAAAACACCAGCTCTTTATGCTATGCTATTTCCCTCCAGACTCAGGAACACAGTGGATGGCAAGTTCCATTTTTTACTTCTCCGCGAGAGGCAGAGGATTGGCTTGAAAGATGTTTACCTGCCCGGCAAAAAGATCATTGAATTGTACCTAGTGATGGGCTTGCTTGTATATGGGATATTTCTATATTTTGCTACTGAAGTCAGAGAAAATGTTCTAGCGGAGTTAAGCTTTGTCTATTATTTAGATAGTAGGGGTCTAGGTTTTCTCTTGCTAGGATTTAGGAAATAATCGATAGGATGTTTTGATTTTTGAGGGATCTAGGTATGCCTTAATTAGAATGGGTATACAGGGTGGGAAAGGAAAAGTTGTCATGTTTTAGACCAGATACAGATTGACACAGAGGGCAGATATGTTTTTATTAGGGCCTCATTCAATAACACCCCCATTTACTGTTTTGGCTGTCTACATCCTCCCTCCATATAGTAATGACATTATGTGTAAGGTTGCCGCATTTGTTGTCACAGCTCCGGACACACCAGTGCTATATCTAGGAGACTTCATTAATGTAATAGATGTATCCATAGATAGGTGGTGTGAAGACCCTCTGTCACTACCCAATGGGTCCTCTGCCTTTGGTAAACTTATTGACGATCTGGGTCTGGTGGATGTTTGGAGATTTAGAAACCCGGAGGTTAAACATTTTTCTTGTCACTCCTGCACCCACCACTCCCTATTAAGAATATATATAGTCTTGGCTTCACACACTCTGGTCCCCTTGGTATCTGGGGTGGACTACCTTCCTAGAGGCATCTCTGACCACTCTTCTATCTAAGCAGTCTTTGATTTTAAGCCTGAACGGGGACTACAATTCTGGAAACTTAATCTGCATTGGTTGTCCAAACTTGGAGGGAGTACTGGCCTGACATGCCTCTGGGATGAGTAATTTAAAGAGACAATAAGATGGGAGTCAACCCAGCTGTGATTTGGGACTAGTTCAAGGACTTTATGAGGGGTACCTTTATAAGGAAGATAGCGAGTATTAAAAAACTTAACAAGCAAAAAGAGGAAGAGCTGGTGCAGAGATTATTATCCTTTATTTGTTAGGCGCCACAAGAGTTCCGCAGCGTCGTACACAGCACAAACAGTAGACTAACCAAGGTGAAACATAACACACAGTAAACAAAAAATACCAAAACTTCAGAGACTCCAGGCAGGCTAATGCAGTAAAGACGGAGCAGATGAACAGGTATGGAGAACAAAGGGAAGAGGCCCCTGCTCAAATGAGCTTACATCCTAAGGGAGGGTAGGACCTCCCTTAGGATGTAAGCTCCTACCTAATGTATAGGACCTCAAGGTCTTTGCAGAGATGCAAAGACCTTGAGGTCCTATACATTATGTCTCGTGCTGTAGAGGATAGACTGAACTGGCTTCAAGCACAGTCTGATTGGACTGAATTACTATATGACAAGCACAGTCAAAGGCTTCTCTTCTCCAGACATAATCAATATTTCTAAGCCGACTTGGGAGGGATTTACTTGGCGTGTCAAGCAAGAGATGAAATGTCTAATAGGTCAATCCCAGGTATCATAGACAAATATAATATTAAACAATATACGGGGGCCAAAATTGCGGGAGTGTTCTATGAATACTATAGTAATCTATATTCCATGCAAGCTCCATACACGCCAACTCAACTTATAACCTACTTTAACGGTAGGCTATCCCAAGAAGCGGTTGACCTCTTGGACCCCCCTGTACTGAGGAGAAAATTGTGACAGCCGTCTCTTCATTTTCCAACCATAAAGCACCGGGCATTGATGGTATACCGATAGAAGTATACCAACAATACAAAGAATTCCTTGTCCCTAGGCTGTTAGACACCTACAATCAATTGCTGGAGTATGGTTCACTTCCCCCTTCTATGTCTGAAGCCATAGTCATCCATATATTGAAACCTGAAAAAGAACCTTTGTGTTACGGTATCAACGAGGAGAAACTGGATCCTTGCAGTTCAACTGGGATTGGTGTGACTTCACCTAGGGGCGCGGAGTCTAACAAATGGAAGGTGTTCGCCAGAGATTCCCGCAAGGGAATTTGGACTTTGCGGCTTCCACTTGCAGGTCATGGCCCCCTAGAGAAGTTCCCAATGAACCGTGAGAGAGGGAGCGAAGGATTGACAGGTAGTAGCCCCATGGAGGGATGTAGAAGAGGTAGGAGAACTGGATGTTTGTAGCCGTTACCACTGATGAATGGAGTGTAGCGATATCTGTGGTGTTACCACTAAGGAGTGGAATGTAGCGATGAACTTCAGAGTAACCACTAAGGAGTGGAATGTAGCGATGATCTGTGGTGTTACCACTGAGGAGTGGAATGTAGCAATGAACTTCAGAGTAACCACTAAGGAGTGGAATGTAGCAATGAACTTCAGAGTAACCACTAAGGAGTGGAATGTAGCGATGAACTTCAGAGTAACCACTAAGGAGTGGAATGTAGCTATGATCTGCGGTGTTACCACTAATGAGTGGAATGTAGCGATGATCTGCTGTGTTATCACTAATGAGTGGAATGTAGCGATGATCTGTGGTGTTACCACTAATGAGTGGAAGGTAGTGAAGAACTTCAGAGTAACCATTAAGGAGTGGAAATGCTGGCAGCCACACAGAGTGCGCAGGATCACCAGAGCGCTGACACACAGGAAGCTAGGAGAAAACAGGAATCAGTAGAGAGCAGTAATGCCGTAGCCCAGGGAGCTGTTTCCATCACAGAGGATAGAGCAGACTCAAAGAACCAGTGCTGAGAAGAGACACAAGGAGTCTAATATAGGACTGTTCTAATATAGGAATATTCCACCAATAGGATGAGGAAGAAGCTGAGAAGAGGCAGACGATTCTGCACATGCGCAGAAACGTCTGATGGACAGCGTCAGCCGGCGGGGACGCAGCAGCGGTGAGTGCACCCATTCCTGAAGAGAGGGTGCAGGAGGCCTGCGCCTAAACTGCTTATGGAGACATCGCAGAGGGAGACGGAGCACTGAGGAGACAGGTGAGTGCGCTGGCTCCAGGGTAGGTGCCGCGGGAGACCGGCACGTAGCACTTTGTATCCGGGTTCATATCACCCTATCTCCCTGATTACCACAGATACCAGTAACCAAAATTCTGGCTAAAATTCTATCCATACAGCTTAATGGGTTCATTCATGAGATTGTCCACCTAGATCAGGCAGAGTTTATGCCTGGCAAATCTACGCTTACTAATGTTAGACAGATTCAGAGGATCCGGTCGACTGGGGAGAGGGCAGTGGTCGAGGCCATGGATGCGGCTAAGGCCTTTGACTCGGTTGAGCGGGACTATCTCTGGCATGTGCTGGAGCAGTTTGGCTTAGGACCCAGGTTTATTAGTCTTGTTAGGCTACTATAACTGGTCTGGGTCAGGGATCTCGACACGGCTGCACTGTATCCCCTGCCCTGTTTGCTTTAGCGATTGAGCCCCTGGCCTGTTTAATCCGCTCCCATGAGCACATTAGAGGCATAAAGATGGGAGGAATCACTGACAGCATAGCACTTTACACAGATGACATGTTGGTCTTCCTTGAGGAACCTGATAGGTCTTTATCTCACCTTTTAGAGGTGGTTGAGGACTTTGGTTTATATGCAGGACAAGATCAACTGGGACAAATCTGTTGTTTTTCCGATAGGGTGGCAACCTTCGCCAGTTGCTGTGTACTGTCAATCACTTCTGTGGACCGACAGGTTTAAATATTTAGGTATCTGGATTACAGCCTATGCATTAAAAGTTATTGCTCTAAATATTGACCCAATAACAGAATATTTAAAGACCAAAAGCCATACATGTCATAAGCTTCCTCTCAAGGTCAATTTTAGGATCAACCTAATACAAATGGTGATCCAACCGAAGTACTTATACCCCCTCCAGCACTTCCCATTGTATCTACCATTGAAGGTTTTCCAAAACATTAATAAAAATCTAATTTCCCTGATCTGGAGTGGTAAGAGAGCTAGGGTGTGCATTCGGGTCCATCAGTGATGTTCACAGTCGCTTTAAAAGGAAGTCTATAAATATTACCATTGTTTTTTAAAACTTTCCTGCTTTTTTCGTAGGTCAAGTGGGTGTCGGATTTTTTCGAAACCGAAAAACCGTACCCCACCCGACTGGACACCACAATGTTATTGATCAAAAGTTCTACAAAGACATGGTTTCAATCCTTCTGAAGAAGTCGTTACTTGTGCCAAAACACACAAGTATTAATAGGGATACTCAGTGTTTCATCATTGCCAAACTGAAAAATAAGGACTTTTCAGTTTGATCCGTTCATGGACATTGGCATTAAGAGATTCTTGCAGGACTGTGTGCATATGCAGTGTACCGGCTAGTGCAGAACATATCAGTGATTAAGGATGATTGGAAACTGTAAGAGGACACACTACTAACTGGAAGTATCTCTTGCTAAACTGTATTTTGCATTCTTCAAAACTGACATGGACTGTCTAATACGGACAGACAATTTATATGAAAGTGTTTGCATGATTGTGGATTTACTTTTGGATCCTCAATGACTGACAACCATATATATTTATCAGTACTGCTAGTTTGTTCTGTTTATGTTTGGATTGAGAGCAGAATGGATTGGACACTAAATTACTGAACCACACTAACCAATGAATGCAATACTGTTTTATAAGGTCTGTCTTCTGAGTCCAAGATTTATATATTGCCCTTTCAATTGCTCTTTTATGGTGTATGTTTTATATATGGAGATCAAATAATAAATGTCTATATATTTTATAGAAATTTACAGACAGGTTTTTTTTAAATAATGTTTAGGAAAAGGAGACAGCATTAAAAATAGGTATACTACAAAGTCCAGGAATATTACAAACAGCAAACATATTCTCTTTTGTTTTCAGAAGCATTCTGCACACATTTCACGAAATGTTAATCCCATTTATCCACACACCAGATGACCCCCTCCCTTTTGTCAATGCCAATAGTTATAAATCAATATCAAAACACAAAGAGCAATTAGAGATTTTATTACAAAATGTGACATGCAGCGCGCTCAAAGAATAATGAATCTATATAGGGGAAAATATGAACATTTAATTTATATGACATGAACTACATCTTTGAATGAAAAAAGCTCCACTTGACAACTTTTTAATCACAATACTGCAGAAAATTGCCAGCTAATCAAAAACTATCTGCTCCCTAAATCTTCATCATCAACCTTTATTTAAATTGCACCAGCAGATTCTGTAGCGCTTTACAATTGGGATACCTAGTCATATCCCAAAAGAAGGTACTCAGTGACGATCAGGACACTGACACAATGTTAGATAGAGACACTGTTCTCAATCACTCCGGGATTCAAAAAGGTATAAGGCAAAAACATGTTCGTGTTCCGTTCAGTAATGGACTTGGAAATTTCATCCAACTTGTTCTGGAAATCCTTTATGAACTTCTGTGGGCCCTCCTCTGTAAAACGCACATCAGGGTAATCCCCTAAACGTCTCTGGAGAGCAATAAGGAATCTGATTAATGGAAGCTTTTTTAGCCAAAATTTAGCCATGATTTCTTTATGTATTGACTGAGTCCATTCATCAATACATTACAGAGCAGAGCTGCATGTACATGAATGGACAGCTGTATATATCATGATCTGCGCAAGAATTCTCTCTTACATATTCCCCAGACTAGAAACACAAAAGGAGCAGATCTGCTTATTGCTTTTATGTCCGTACAGGATAATAGTACTCACCCGGTCTCTTGGCTCATTACTAAGCAGCCACACTGTGGTCATTCCAGTAGTGGTAGTGTTTACTTCTGGCAATGCATCCAGGATACTCTGGGGTGTGCTGACCCCTTTAGCTGTGGGAGGGGGGGTTTTCATGGATGTGGGACCATTGGGCATCCAGGCATAGAAGTCAAACTGCAATAGAAACATTGATCATCTGAAACATGTTTATATGTATGAATAATTTATCCACAAATGCATAATCATCTTCTCAATATTTTCCTAATTATACATAGGATATTTACACATTGCCATAATACATTATAAAGGAAGATCTAGCTCTTGAGTGTAAATGTAATATTTTGTATCTCTGAAACTAAATATATTTTCCACATGGACCAGTAAATATTGTCACAGGACCAGTAAATATTGTCACATGAAACACCCATGTGGTTTCTTTGCATAATATCAAATGTAGGCTTACAACATGTGTGTATCAGTTGTTAGTTAAATGTTTCATCTGTCAATCATGCATAAAGCAAATGGAAATAGGGTGTGAAAAATTTGACAAGAGTTTGTGCAACACATACTGTAGTTATTGTGTTAGAAATCCTGTTTTTCAATGACTCGTATAGATAGTCTTAGTGATAATTTTTGATGTACAGCCTCAAAACCTCCAAATCAAGGATAAAATTAGATTTTATATTTACATTAAATTCTTTTCTTAGTCCATGGGGGACATTGGACCATGGGGTATAGAACCTCCTTCAGAACATGGACACTTGAAATAATTCTATCAATTAAATGCTCCTCACTCTTATACCTCCCCATCTTGCAGGGAAATCAGTTATTATACTAACCAAGTCCCACAGGACAGAACCAAAAAGAAACAATAAAGAGAGATAGAGAAAAATTACTTCATCCCTAAAGGAACATTTAACTTTGGTAAACTTCTTCCCAGGATATCTAGAGCTTAATTGGGTGGGCACTCAGTGTTCATCATGGACTAAGAGAAAAGAATTTAGCGCAAGTTTAAAATCTAGTTCTCTCTATCAGCCACTGGGGGACACTGGACAATTGTGATGTATCAAAGCTACTCCCTTTGGGTGGGTACGCTCACAAACTAGTAGTGCGCAGCACCCTATACCTAAATCTATCGACCTTAGAATTGTAAAGGTATGTATAGAGCCCCATGTGGCAGCCAACCAAACTGCCCGGCCGAAGCCCCATGATGAGCCATCCACAAGGTGCTCACCGATTACACCAATAAAGCCAGCTGTGCCAATCTCTGCCATGACTGGCTTCACCAGTCTGGTGCCACAACTGCACATCGACTCCTTTCTGTCATACCCTTTAAGGTTGCAGGAAGCATCGCCATTAGAGGGAACCAGTAATAATTCTAGAAGCCTATTGCAATAGAGAATTTGTATATCCCTGATGTTGACGTATGCCACTGTGGTGGAATTGTCCAATTGAATCTGCATGGGATTTCCACGTGATTGAAGGTAACCCTGAGCTAGAACGTTTAGCATCGCTCTTTATTCTAGAATACTTATCGTAAGCTTTGCAAGAACGGACAGTGAAAGGAGACAGCCTCTCAGCACTAGGGGCAAACATCTGTTGCCACAATTGTCCAAGTTTATATAGCCAGGGGACAGGCCCTGTTAATGCTGCCAGCTCAACCTCCAGAAGAGCAGCTTTCATCTAAGAGCCAATAGAAACACCCTATTAATCTTAGTATTTCCACCTAAACATGAGTGCTGAGTGTCCCGAGGATCATCCTGCTGAAAGAATCTTTCTGATACCTTAACAGAAAAAGCTTTTGGAAAGATAACACCTCCCACTGTCTTATACTAACACTGGAAGAAAATCCCACCAGCTGTAAGTAATGTGGGATTGGCTATCCGCATGGCAATTATAGCTAGTTCACAGGGAGATAGGTAGTGAGAAAGTAGTCAGAAGCTGCAATTTTTACCCCGATTTTCAAAATCGCTGGTCATCTCTGGAACTTTGCTGCAATGTGAAACACCCCTGTGTTTAGCAAACTCTGCTGTGTTTTCCTTATCTAGCTGCGAGATTAGTAAACCCATCACTGTTACACTGCCCTGTCTATAGAGCGGGAGGTCCCGACAGCTGTCAAAACTAATAAAAAAACTGATAAAAAAAAAAAAGAAAGCGTGGAGTCCCCCTCTATTCACTATTAACCCTAGTGCTGGCAGCCTACTGCTGGTTACGTGAAAATCCTGGAAAAAATTTGCGTGAGGACCCACCCATTTCACATAACCAGCACTAGGCAAACCAGCCGGGTTGGTGGCACTATAACAGGGGGACACGTGGCAGGGGTCCCCCGCTAAAATGCAACCAACCCCAGGCTGTTCGGTGCTGGGATGGATTCTCTAGGGAGAGGGGTCTGGCAAAAAAATAAAAATAATGAGCGGGCCCCTCCTCTTGGGACAGCCAGCACAGTGCTGAAAGCACTAGGTCTCTTCCTACACCCCTGGGTGGTGGGTGTAGGGTAATAAATGGAGATAAAAGTGTAAAATAAATGACCACCATTTTGTTTTGTGGAACTACAAGTCCCATCAAGCCAGGGTGCCCTAAACAGTGTGTGCTGATACTTGTATAATTACAAGCATTAGCATTCCCATGGCAGCCAGGTTATGTTGGCACTTAGAGAACAACAAGTGCCAACATGCCCTGACACCATGGGCTGGCTTGGACCTGTAGTTCCACAAAAGAAAATATGTTTACAAACCACCACAAGCTCATTAAAACCACATACATTTATTAAAAATAATAAAACCCCAATGAAGACACAAAACACCCTCATTTGTACCACATATTGTTATTAAAATAAATAAATACCCAGAATACTCACCACTGATGTTTTCATCTGTTGTCAGCAGCTTTTAATCCAAAAATAGTAATCTACAATGAACTATCGAAGAACTATAGAAGAGAAGACTCTTCTATATGAACTCTAAAATGAACTCTACAAATCTGTGTCGGGGCGAAGCCGCATAGATTTTTAAATTGCAGACTGTCACCAGATGGGTTAAATAATAAAATTGAATTTAATGATTGGTATTTGTAGGTAGAATATATAGATACACTGTTTAGGACGTCTTTTTGTAGGGTTTTTTGTGAAAATAAATCCTAGTTTTACATCTATTCAGTACATTTATATCTCTATGAACAGAGTTCAATTACTAGCTGACACCCATTGATGTAGGTTATTAGTCAGTTTTAGTTTATTTGTTTTAATTTTTAAAAAGATATTGAGCTCTTCTTTGAGGGGTTCTGGTTATATATTAACATGAATATTTATCTATTTTTGTAGTCAAATATGAATATATCATCATATGTCTGCTTTTATGCATTATACATATGTATGGACATGTGCATGTATTTAATTGAACTTTATAGATATATATTTACTCAATTATTTTTTTATATATGTGAGAAGTCAGATCTTCCTAAATCCCCCTTTTTTCTGTATGTTGAAAGTTTCAATCGGCATGGTAAACTTAATTTTATCATTAGTAAAAGTTTATGATTTAAAATGTCTAAGAATGTGTATTTGTAAAATATTACAAAAGAGTTAATTCTCTGGGATGTTGGTCAAGTGTACTCAGAAGTCTCATTTAACATTCAAGATGTGCTCAAGCTTTATATAGTTGGATACTATAGAGAGGACTCCATTGCTTTGAGAAAGTTTGTTGTGATCAGACGAAATGTGTCAGAGAGTCCTCTCTCCTTTATAGAAGATCCGACAGACCATACTTCTGTTATTTACCGTGTTTACTTGCAACAATAGGAACTTGTCAATTAGGAACTATTAAGCTACTCAGTGCTTTGAATGGTCTTTTCTAGCTGACTTTTTTTTTTGATAGTTAATAGGATAAATGTTGACTAATTGTTATACACAACAAAATATATAAAGATTTTCAGAAGATGAGGACCAGATTTCTGGTGGCACAACACAATAGACAATACTATGGGAACAGCATTGATTGTGATCTTGGGAGTTCAAGTTCCATCTAGGTTGATTTTAGCGGGGTTCTATTTTTTTGTGATTAAGATAAATGTTGGGTAATTTTTTATATAACTATAAAGCAATTGTTACTAGTAAAGATAAATTTAATAATAGCTTGATATGCAAGTGATAACATTTGACATTTGTCTTTACAAGTTTATATAAACTTCAAACCTGTTTTCCATGGTCATATCTTTTCGGAAATTTTAATAAACTTTTAATTATGTTATACAGAATTAATATAAAACAAGAAAGGGTTTATAGAATTCAGGTAAAAAAATGTTCATATTGTTATTATGGTATATTGTTTTTTTCTAGTTTTTTTGCCAACACGATGCAAATAGGTTTTAATTAGAGATGTTCACTGACCCCCATGTTCTGGTTTTGGTTTTGGATTAACTTCATGTTTTGGTTTTGGCAAAATCACCCTCATGTGTTTTGGTTTTGGATCTGTATTTATTAAAAAAATTGCTAAAATCACATAATTTTGCTCTATTTTTGTTCCTATTATTATTAATCTCATAACACTAATTTCAAGTAATTTGCAGTCACTTTTGAACACCTGACAGGTCATAATATTATTTTCATACACTTTCAAACAAAGACTGTAGATTTAGAAGACCAAGCCTGCCAGACCTACTCTTTGTATTTCAGCAATGACAATTAGCAATGGAGCTCTCTTGAATGTCACTGTAGACTTTGAACACTGCTACCCCCTCTTTCTATTCTACCTATCAAGCTGCCCAACTGCTCTACAGACTGTGCTACCCGTTACCCCTTCTGTGTCCCTCTGTGAAATGGCGCTAGAACACCATGGAGGGCAGTACTTATAGCATCCAAAACTTCTGAGATCTGACGTTTTGACTCGTTTTCAATTCCGAGAGTGTGCGAAAGTGGCTCGGAATTGAAAACAAAAGTGGCTTAACACAATGGGCTAGATTTACTAAGCTGCGTGTTTGAAAAAGTAGGGATGTTGCCTATAGCAACCAATCAGATTCTAGCTGTCATTTTGTAGAAGGTACTAAACAAATGAAAGCTAGAATCTGATTGGTTGCTATAGGTAACATCCACACTTTTTCAAACCCGCAGCTTAGTAAATCTAGCCAAATGTGTAGCTGTATTTCCCCTCTGAAGAAATTAATGCGCAGGTGATGAAATGCATCAGGATAAATCTCTGTGCTGTTCCACTAAATTGGAAGTTAAATCTATTTTCAGTCATTTCAATGAGCGATTGGGACCTTTAAAAAAAATACGGGACCAAAGACATCAATCGGGTGAAGTGGCCCAAATATCCTTTCTGTACCTTTGGATAATATTGAAAAACTTTATTTTATCCATTTACATCAGCACGGTACGACTTTCCTTAAGAGTCTCTACATGTAATTTTCTTAGTTGAACTCCTATTAGTGATCTTGGAGATTGCAAAATCAAACGAGTTCTTAAGCTTTATCATTTTTCAAAGCTATTGGAACAGCGTTATTACAACTTACACTTGTGTTTGTTTTTATTATTTTTAGCTCACATTCAGATATTTTTTATATGTGTGTTATATGTGCATTTTTAAGAGACTTTTTTTATCTATTTAGATGTGATACTGTTTATATTATAAATAAATTCTTTTTAATATAACTTTTCAGCATCATGTGTGACATGGTTATATTTTGACCAGTTGTAGTGCTGTAATAATCTTTTTCTCTCTTTATAGTTTGCCTTGATTAAGTGGGGCCTAACACACCCCATATTACAGATGTGCTACTGATCAAATATAATAATTAATAATTTATCACTATACTCTTATATATTATATACATTATATATATTCATTTTATCATCCAATTACACCTATGGTGCGCCAGTTAGATCTTTTTCTTTGCTGTAAATTATACTGCTTGTACCTGCACCTCCCCCCAGGACTTGGTAGTTATAGTCCTCTCTTTTCCAATCTGAAAAGAAAAAGCGCAGCAAAAAGGCAGATACAAAGTACACAATATTGAAACGTGAACAAGGTACCAATAAACAATAAAACTCACCAGAATTTGAGCACGAATATATCACATAATTCCAATGCAATCCTACTCTAGCTAGCAGTATTTACCTGCTGCTGTAGAGACAGAAGAGAGTATAGCTAATGGCACAATGTCTGATCTTCATTACATAGCTGAAATCAGTCAAGGAGGGGAGTGCAATGATGCTGCTTGGGCCTGCACCCCCCGTAGGACTTAATAGTCATAGACCTCTCTTTATCCAACATTATAAGAAAAAGAGTAGTTAAAGAGTTAGCAGAGTTGCTGGCAAAGTGACTGGTTTAGACTGATCTTCAGAACACAGCTGAAATCCGTCAGGGAGGAGGTGAATAATATAGTGCAGGGGTCTACACCTCCCCCCAGGGCCCAGCATGTGTGCAGCCAGCATCCTAGAGGACACCCCCTTGTGCTACGACTGTGCCTAGTGAAGGCCTGCCTTTGATGAGGTGGCCCCACCTGATCCTGCTTCCCAAGTAGAGCCCTCGCTCTACAGTGCGGTTGCTTGGCAGGCTCCAGGCCCCACCAGAAGCTGACCACATTTTTAACATCTCCTTCCGGTGCCCGGAAGGAGAACTTACCTTGCCGCTCTCCCGATGCGGTCTGCTGCCCAGCAGGACTATCTGCTCTAGGTGACCAAAAATTAAAATAAAAAAAAATAAGAGAAACAGGCAGCCGAGGCAGCCCAGAAAAGAACACCCTGTAATGAGGGCACTGATTTCCCTGTAGGATGCGGAGGTATAAGAGGGAGGAGAATTTAATTGTTAGAATTATTTAAAGTGCCCATGTCCTGAAGGAGGCTTTATAACCCATGGTCCAGTGTCCCCCAGTGAATGACAAAGAAAATAGGAAAGACTCACTCTGCATAGTAAGTTTATAACATTCTACGTTGTGATGCTCTGTGTCACTCACCTGACCACTGTTGACAGCTGCATGCTGAGCAGAACAAGTGTAGATAACCATGGTCAGGAACTTGATCAGAGAGGACTTGGTCTCCAAAGACGATGGCATTCCTATCAGAGAGAATAGTCCATTAATAAACTAGACCCCACCAACACTCTACAGGATGATCTAAAATGTGATTTGATGCAAAAAGGAATCTTGCAAAATTCTAATGTATGTAACATAATTACCATATACAGAGAATTTTAATATCAGGAAGCAATCTTAGTGTTGCTAGAGTCAAGCTATATGTTATTCAATTTGTCTCCAAGCTTTTTAAAGGCCAGGAAAGCATTGTCTTGAAAGCTATATATCTAAAGTCAGCCACACACAAGCTGATCCCCTTGGTCTGAATGCCAGTATCAATGTCCAAAGTGACTACAAGCTGATACCATTGGTCTGAATGCCAGTATCAATGTCCAAAGTGACTGCAAGCTGATAGTCAACTTCAAACCAGTTTTAATAGTATTTGTGAAAGTACATATTGAGTTCTATATTCTCTCAATAACTGTGTGCTCCCTCAGTAGTAGAAATATACTAAATATCGAATTTTAATTTATATTTTATGATTATATAACAAAAGCTAAATTTGAATTTATAATTTGTTTAGGTAGGTCTTTTACTCTGTTGATTAGAACCGTAATGTAAATGCTGACATGTTAGTATCCCAAGAGTGCCCCATTCAAATAGTCGTTCTTCCTTTTCCCTTTACCATACTAGACACATTGACTGTGAGGCCAGCATAAGCTTTGGAGAAGAGGATGAGGATGGAAGGACATAAAACAGTCGGACTGACCAGTGTGCTTTGCAACTCAGATTAACGAAATACAGTAGAAAGTTCTTAATTCTTACCTGAAGATTTATATGACAAGAAACCTTCTTTAAAGATCTCTGCTACCCAAGCCTGAAGTTCAGGGTCTGCACTGACCACTGCATCACTCTCATAGTAGTAATGAATTATGTTGGACACAAAGCTGAGGGGAGAAATAAAAAAATATTGGAGGTACAAATAATTGCATTTCAAGTATGGATCTCTCTGCTGCATTTGACACTGTTGACCACTCTCTCCTCATACAAACGCTACATTCCCTAGGTCTTGAAGGCACTGTCCTGTCCTGGTTCTCATCCTATCTATCTAATCGCTCTTTCAGTGTTAATTTCTCTGGATCCACCTCTGCTCCACTTCCTTATCAGTTGGGAGTACCACAAGGCTCAGTCCTAGGTCCTCTGCTATTCTCTATCTACAGTACTTCTCTTGGAAAACTAATAAGTTCCTTTGGAGTTCAGTATCATCTCTATGTGGATGATACACAAATTTATCTATCCTCTCCTGATCTTTCACCATCTGTGTTGTCTCGCGTTACTGACTGTCTTTCTGCCATTTCATCTTGGATGTCTTCTCGGCAACTCAAACTCAATTTTTCAAAAACTGAATTAATAATATTCCCACCCAAAAACAGAAGCTTCCTGCCTGACATTTCTATTTATGTTGATAACATGACCATAAATCCCACCCTGCAAGCTCGTTGCCTATGTGTAATCCTTGATTCACAACTGTCGTTTATTCCCCACATCAACTCTATATCTAAATCATGTTACATACACCTAAAGAACATTTCCAGAATACGCACATATCTGACACAAGACACCGCAAAAACATTAATTCATGCACTCATCCTCTCCCGCATCGACTATTGCAATTCCCTCCTTACTGGTCTTCCCAAACTAAGACTTGAACCCCTACAATCTATTTTGCACGCAGTGACTAGATTGATTTTCCTTACAAACCGTTATTCCTCTGCTGAGCCACTCTGTCATTCTCTACATTGGCTGCCTGTATTTCAACGAATCCAATATAAAATTCTTCTACTAACATACAAGGCGAATAACAAAATTGCACTGACATACATTTCCTCACTTGTCTCAAAATATCTCCCTACTGGACACCTCCGTTCTGCACAAGATCTACGTCTCTCCTCCACTCTCATCACATCCTCCCATTCTCGGTTACAGGATTTTTTCCGGGCTGCACCCACTTTGTGGAATTCCCTCCCACGCACAGTAAGACTTTCCTCTAGTCTTCAAACCTTCAAGCATTCTCTGAAAACCCACCTCTTCAGACAAGGTTATGATATTCCTCAACCAGCATCTTAATTTCCCTAGATTACCCTACTACAATCCTCTACACTGCTAACGCAAGACAACAACCCTCTGACCAACATTGCAACACACACAGCACACTCAATACTTTTACCTTTGCAGTCTAGCTGGTCCATTGTAAAATATGATGTAGCACATGTCCTTGTGTTTCTAACTCCTATTGTCCTATACATTGTAAGCTTTCGAGCAGGGTTCTCTTACCTCTCTGTCTGTATGTATTACCCAGTATTGTCTTATCAATGTTTGTTCCCAATTGTAAAGCGCTACGGAATTTGCTGGCGCTATATTAATAAATGTTGATGATGGTGAAATATGGAGAGTATACATGGGCTAGAAAGGGGGCTAGAAGGGGGTCTGGGATTATAGATGTCTGGAACACACCTTATAAGACATGTTTGAGAAATTGCTATGTGTTGGTTGCTTTATAGCATTTTTATGCTGTATGGAAACTTGTATGTATAAACCAGTTTGAGGATTTTTAAAGATGGAAATTAGGTCATCTCCCTCTGGTTGGGTAGTTGAGACAGGCCAATGTTCTGCAAATCTATTTGCATCTTTACCTCTCCACAGCCAGCCAGATCTTCATCCCATCATCCCTGTACAGGTAATTGGGAACGGACTCCATTCCTCTTGTCTGGATGTCTTCAGGGAGACAGAGGCTGCTGTAAGTGACCTCATCCATTGCTCTTTTCAGCAGTATTGCAATACCTCCATTTCCAGTCACCACAGCCTGGAGAAAAGTGGACTAAGTGTTAGATATGTTTTCTGCAATTTTGCATTTTGTTAATTTCCTGACAATCATTTATAGACCGCGGTACTGTAAATGCTGATATTACAGGATCAAGTCAAGACAAAGCACTAAACAGATTGGAGCTGGCATTGGAATGAAGACTGTGTGTAACCTTTGCATAGTCAGGGTCTCACCTGATCAAAGAGGCCTCCAGGACCAATGAGCTGAGTTCTGGCAAGGACATTGATTTCCAGGGTGAAGCGAAGATGTGGAGTAATAAGCTGGTGGGGGGAGAAAGAAATACTGCTTATAGACACATCTATTCTAGGCCATAATGAGGGCCTGATGAGATTCATTTTACATGCAGAAAATATAAAGCCCTTCAAATCTGCTTCAATTAGTAATTTGTGCCTTAGAATCAGCAGCTCAAAAATGATAGCCTATTAAGAAAGTGAAAACAAGTCCGTAAAAGTCCTGCATTAGTGGTGTTTACAATTCCGGCATATATTGGAATGGCTGATGTCAAAATATTTAATCAAGTCTTAGACAAATGATCATGTTAGTTTGTGAGAGGCATGATCATAGCACCATTTCATTTTGTCCCATCAGAAAACACAATGACTACACCATTATTTAAAATTAGGAAAATGTCATCTGATGCTTTGTAGGCCACAAAAATGTCTTCTTATTGAACATTTCCACAAATCAAACCAAAGTCTACAATAATAAAATATAAATACAGATCTTATGCTGTCAGGCAGTGGATGATATTTGCATTCAGCTCTTCCCGATTAAACAATCCAATTCGCCATATGAACCACAACAACAACATGGAAAATTTAAAGACCTTGGAAACAAGATTAGCAATATTTAGCAATGCTAAATGACGACCTATGCCTTGATGGTAACTAAATAGTTAGCATCCACATATGTTACCAACATTAAGCCACAATGAAGGTCTTTATGTGGTTGACCCTTTCTCTTGTTTATTGAAACACTGCAGTGAGCCAAACTCTCTTCAGGACCATGGTTTAAACAGGTTTCACCTTGTGCACTGGATGGCCCATTGGAAGTTGCCTGGTGGTTGCAATGTTAAAAACCTCAGCGAAGAGATGAGTGCGGAGAAGGTGAGTGTCCACTTCATGCACTTGGAAGTCAGAATTGCGCACCCAGATCTTGGCCAGTAACCAGTCAGATTCAGAGTCATTGGGTAGAAAAATTGGAGTGTTCTCTCCTGGGGTTTGCATCAACTGTAAGAGAAACAGATGTGTCACTCTACAGCACCATCTAGATCCACATATTCTTTATCATCTACGTATCCTATACCATGTGGTTTAGAAGCGATCAGTGCATCTTCACTGCATGTGCAGCTATGCTAAAATTTGTGAATAAGCCCTTTGTACTGCAGAGACATTTTCATGTGTTTAACCATAAAACAGCTGAATATATTAAAATGTTAGGGAATCTTAGTTGTGAAAAAAACGTGTATCCAAGTAATGCTTCAACTGATGTTTCTTAGGAATTTTCTAAATGAGTCAATTACCATTTGGTCAACAGGTGGGGAAACCACAAATTAATTTATGCTCAAGTAAACATTGTTCTAATTTAAGAGCAGGGTCTTCTGATTTGGGTTGGAAGAATGAGCCAGAAGGCGTACAATCTGTTTGTCTACCAACTGGGGTCTAAATCTGGTTTTGATATGTATCTGCTGTAAATAATTTATTTTTAGCTCCTTAATACCTTTCACAGATAATTTTCCCATGTTCAAGGACATACAAGTGCCAAGACTGTTACTGGGAACAAAAGGTATGCAGTGTACCACATTGTATACAGTTATCAGCATGCTGATGTGCTAAACCTTCACTATTCTTTAAAGAAGACATATAAGAAGAATGTGCAGAACTCATTTGGAGGAATTGGTGCCCTGAAGTTTGTGGCCATACCAGCAAACATGTTCCAATTACTGGATTGCTGATCTACAGGACTGGGGAAAACTGGAGCCATGAAAGTTTTTGGTGTCTATTGTCATGTATCTAGATTATTACAGGGCCATCTCTTCCATTGGGCACAAAGGGTAGGTGCCCGGAGGCCCTGCGGGCAAGGGGGCCCATCTGAGGCAGCGCTGAAAAAAAAAATCATGCAAAAGAAAAAAAAGAAAGACAATACTTACCCCCTGCGGTCACGTGGTCACGTCAGCTGGCGATCCGGCTCCCTCCCTGGTCCCCTCTTTCATACTGTGCTCGCAGGGAATGTTGGGCGTGATGTCACGCCCAACATTAATTGCATGTACAGCATGGAGGAGCGCAGAAGAGACTCAGCGCAGAAAAAAGAAGAGAAGGGAACCGGACCTAAGGAAAGTTAAGGGGGCCCATATATATATACATATATATATATATATATATATATATATATATATATATATAAAACAAAAAAGAGATATATTATATATATATATATATATATATATATATATATATATATATATAAAATCACTTTTTTTACATGCATATGTTCTTTTTTTTTACACACACAAACTAATATATATATATATATATATATATATATATATATATATATATATATATATATATATATTAGTGTGTGTGTGAAAAAAAAAAGAATATATGAATGTAAAAAAAGTGATTATATATATATATATATATATATATATATATATATATATATATATATATATATATATACACACAAGTTAACCCGTGCATGATACTC
This sequence comes from Mixophyes fleayi, assembly GCF_038048845.1. Classification (NCBI taxonomy): domain Eukaryota; kingdom Metazoa; phylum Chordata; class Amphibia; order Anura; family Limnodynastidae; genus Mixophyes; species Mixophyes fleayi. Next base: position 38,872,996 of record NC_134403.1, on the reverse strand, counting down.
ATGCATTCTAGTCAAATCAAACTACTTAAGGTCTTAAAAAGGTTCTTATCATGCATTTGGGCCTAGCCCAGGCCTCCTCAGGGGAAGAGCGTTACTTCCCGACGCAAGCGCCCTTTTTAATGTGTGTTCATGAGGTAAAATTACCTCACGAAAATGAGTTTTACCCCTCAACTCGTAAATTTAGCCTTTACTACCCCTCCCACGGGGGGAAGGGGGGATGATGGAAGTTAACTGACTTCACTATTCTAATTTTTTTGTCAAATAATGTCAGTATACTAAATTTCAGGTCAATTGGATGAGCCCTTTCTGAGAAAATAGTTTTTTCCACACACACACACACACACACTAACACACGCCGCTACACATGTGTGTTCATGAGGTAAAATTACCTCACGAAAATGAGTTTGAGCCCTCAACTCGTAAATTTAGCCTTTACTACCCCTCCCACGGGGAGAAGGGGGGGTGATGGAAGTTAACTGACTTCACTATTCTAATTTTTTTTTCAAATAATGTCAGTATACTAAATTTCAGGTCAATTGGATGAGCCCTTTCTGAGAAAATAGTTTTTTACACACACACACTAACACACGCCGCTAGGCTTTTACTTTTATATATTAGATAATGCTAAGAATTTAGTAGGTCAGTGTATAACTCCGCCCAGCAGGTGGCGCTGCAGCTTGTTTTTTTTTTTCCACACACAGACTAACACACGCCGCTAGGCTTTTATATGATAGATATTTATTTATTTATTTATATTTAGGGGCCCCGGTGCACTGCATTGCCCGGGGGCCCATAATGTAGTTAAGGTGGCCCTGGATTATTATATTGGACACCATACTAGATATTTCAAAAAGAACAGAATTCTGAATAATTTTTCATGTAATTTGTTTTTACCTCTTACAGTAAATAGACATTACAAAATTGAAACTTGCCTGGATGGCTATTGGGACAAGTTGATTTTGATTATTTTTCCACAGTAGACACATAGGGGCAGCAATGTATTGTTGTTTTCCATTAATAGAGTTGTTGGGTGGGATCCCATGAAGAAACTTGTAATCTGCCAGAAAGATGTTGCCATTCTGCAAGACATATCATGCAGTTTACTGAAAGATATATGAGTCAAAAAGCATACGTTTAAATTGAATATGCACAAAAGGAATAAATGGGAGAGTCAACAAGTTTCTAAGTCATTTCCATTCAAGAACCAACACTAGTCATCACTTGCTATACAAAACCCACCTCTAGCTCTTTGTGAAGGTTGGTGGACGTCCCCAGAGATGCAGCCACCATATCATCACCAACTGGAAAGTTTTCAGGGATTTTGAAGCATTTTTTGATTAGTCTAGGGTTAATTCCATTCAGAAATTGGCCACCAAAGAAGTAATCCTCTTTCCATATCTCAGACACCTCCTCTATGGAGAAAAGACATGATGTCCAGAAACATTATACAATTATTATGTGTGAAAGGTGGAGCTACCAAGATTTTTACTGTGAACAATACAAATCATTTCACAAGATTGTACAACAACATGGGAATAAGATTCTAATGTTATGAGAGGAGAAACTTCTAATAATGACTCAAAAGTAATCACACAAACCTTCAAGTCAGTTATTCCTACTCTCAGTAGTGTATAATTACCATCCAAATATCAAAGTAAACATGCATTTTGCCAACATTATATTTTCTACAGATTAATTTTATTTTAGTCATTACAGGCAAGTAGTTTGGAGTTTAAGACCTTTGTAGGCTGATATATATAAGGACATCTCTTTTCATGCAGAATTAGGTGAGTGTTATCAGAACAGATAAATTGCATAGTTCAAAGAGTAACATAAAGCTCATTTTGCATGAGATGTTTTTGAGGTAAAATTCGGCTGTATAGAAGTTCTGGAAAGAGACAATATAAACATACCTGAATGTTCTGACTGTCTGAGGCAAAACACCAATTTAATATCTTCTATATTAGACCATGAATCCTGATTGTCTGTGAATCCTTTCAACTTCATTTCAAGTCCTCTGTGAGAGTAAGTAGGATAAAGGTGTCAAACAACCATAGGCACAGTACTGACAATTGCCTGGACTAAGTCTATTACTCTAACATCTAATAGCTAAGTTGAAAGAGAAGTAACCATATCAATGCACAAGATGGGAACTAGTATGTTCAAATAAGAAGATAGAGATCATTGCTGTGGTTTTATTTTGTGGGGGTCAATAAGTTAATTAATTTCAAGTCTTTCTTTCCTGAATAAAAAGATAAAACATTAGGATACCTTGGGTGACTGACCAAGAGGTACTTCATCTTCTACAGGTTCATCATCATGATCAGCATTTATTTGTAACACACCACAAAACACTGCAGCACCGGACTGTCAGAGTTACAAATCCTTCAAAATACAATTGCCTATATATCTAGAGGTAAAGGGCAATGCTGACACATTAGGAGCTAGAAGGACTCACAGGGGACCCAGAACTGTAGCTGGTAGAAAAATATAGTAGATTCAGTTGGGGGCAGGATAGGCTATAATTAAGAGGGGGGTTTTGAGAGATCACTTTAAATATTGAAAGTTGGGGGTGGAGTTCTGTCAGGTAGGATAGGGATCTTCATAAGTGAGGAGCAGCATGGCAGAAGTCTTGGAGGTGGTAGTTAGAGGTGGTTTCCAGAAAGGAGAAGAGGAATAGGTCAGATGCAGGTCAAAGAGGCAGAGAGGTAGTATATCTCAGATGATGTCAGGGGTATATGAGGAGTTGGTGGAGTTTGAGGATGAATGTGAGTAGTTTAAATTGAGTTCTGGAGGAATGGGAAGCCAGTATATGGTTTAGCAGAGTGTTGCAGCAGATGTAGAGTGACAATAAAGAAAGATCAGTCTCATCTCAGTGTTTAGGATGGTTTGTAGAGGTGAAAGACGAATAGAAGTGGTTGTATTAGTCAGGGCGGGAGATAATGAGATATTTGATATGGGTTTGGGATCGTCCTGAATGAGAAAGGGGCATATTCTGGCTATGTTTAGAAGGTAGGAAGTGAACCAGGAGATAACAGTGCTGTGAAGGCCAAGGTAGTGAAGGGTTTCAAAGAGATGAGGACAGAGAGGTCAAGGAAGAAGAGTAGTGAGAAGTGATAATATGGCACTCTAGAGAGGATAGTCTCATGGCATGCAGAAGGAGGAAGCTTGATTGTAAAGTGTCATTAAGAGAGTGAGCAGATAAAGTGTATCATCTGGTTATACACAGCCCACTTCAAAAGGCTGGAAGCAAAGGGAGTAGAGAAATGGTGTGGTAGCAAGAGAGAATTAGGGTCAAGGGATGGACTCTTGATGAGAAGAGATGTGCACATGTTTGAAGATGGAATGGAAAGCACCCGTGGAGTGGGACATGTTGAAGAGGTGAGCTAGATGCAGTCAAGTATTGGGGGCAAGGTCTGGAGGAGTTGGGTGGGAACGGGATTGAAAGGACAGGTTGAGAGGGAAGAGGAATCAAGGAATATGAAGACATTGTCTTCAGTAATAATCAAGAAAGAACTGAGGGTGAGTAGCTAAATGGAAGAGAAGTTGGGTATAGGGTGATTAATCTGATGAGTTTATTAGTAGTAAGTAGCAAAATCATGAGCAGTAAGGGAACTAGTAGAGAATGGTGAGGTGGGCAGAGAAGCAAGTTGATGGCGGCAAACAGGTGGTGGGGTTGGATTAACTTGGTGGATATTAAGGATCTAAAGTAAAGTAAGAGAGAGACGATGGTATACTAAGAAGACAGTAAACATTTGTAATGGAGGAAGTCTGCATTAGAATGAGTATTTCTCCATTCACTCTTGGTGGTACTAGAGCACTTTCTGTTTGGAGTGTCAGAGTTAGAGTTTGGATTTGCAACTGTGAATGTTATGTTGTAGAATGGCACTGCAGCATTAGGGCAGAAGAGGTTAGATATAGGAAAGAGTAATAGTTCAAGCGAGGCTGAGCAGAGAATCAGGTCAAAGCCATTTAGGTGTTGCACTGTGCGCATGGGGTGCAGGTGGGGGTGGAGATGGGAGAACACAAGGTCTAGTAAGTGTACATCATGATGGATGGGAGATGATATCCATTGGGAGAGATATCAGGATGAATTAAGTGAGAGGAGTTTAGAGGTGGCAGTGCCAGTAGAGTTGTTCATATGGATGTTGAAATAGAATAAGAATGGGTAGGTCAGTGGAAAGGATGTAAGAAAGCTAGGTGGAAATGTTGTCAAGGTATTCAGAATGAGAACCTGAGGGTGATAGATAACATCAGCATAAAGGTGGAGTGGGGAGAAGAGGTCACAAGAAACAACAAAAATAAAAGTACATGCATTTTTATGAATCAATGTTTTCAAACAGTTCAGTAGGGAGTGTGCAGGGAGTGCATAAGCCAGATGCATGAGGATAACGTAACAGGAGAGTGTTAGATGTTGTCCTCCTTGAGCAGTATTTCCAGGTAGCAGGTTGTTCCCCTCATTACCCCATGTTTATCTCCTGTATAACTATCAATTATGCTATATATATATATATATATATATATATATATATATATATATATATATAGTTGCAAACTTGTAACAAGCACACACTAAAATATTAGCCAAGCTGACAACACAGACTTGCAGCAATACAGACTGAATATGTAAGGATAGCGGAGACGTGTGTGTTAGGAAGTTTAGACTGTAAACACCTTTGTGGCAGGGACTAATGTGAATGATAAACGTATTCTCTGTACAGTGCTGTGAAATTGATGGCCCTATATTAATAAATGGTGATGATGATGATGATAGACTGCAATCATCCCCCATTAACCTCACCCTACAAAGGCCAGCAAAAAAATCTTTAAACAAACAATTGGTGCATAAAAATAAGCATTACATTAACTTAAACACATTACATCTGACAGGGCCTGACTGGCCATCCGGCACTTCGGGCATTTGCCAGAAGGGCCGATTGTCAGTTGGGCCGGTCCGGTCCCCTGCGCAGCGATCATGTGAGTATTTGTATACTCACATGATCGCGTCCAGGGCAGTCAGTGTAGTACAGCCTGTCATTGACAGGCTTCCTGGTGGCTGGCTCCTCCCCAGGAACCAGCCACCAGAAGAAATGTGCCGCGCGCAGCGCTGCATGCCCTGGCCGGGTCCTGCAGCTGCCAGAGGAGCGGACAGCAGAAAAAGGCAGATGACAGCGGAAATGAGTAGAGACATGCAGGTGAGTACAATAAAGGGGGGGAGGACGATTGTACATAGAAAACGGGGAGAAGTGAATGGATGCCACGGGGGGATATAAGAGACAAGACAGTATGCCACATGGGGGGGAATAATAAGAAACAGTATGCCACTGGGGGGGGAAATAAGAGACAAGACAGTATGCCACTCGGGGGCGGGGGGGGGGAATAATAAGAAACAGTATGCCACTGAGGGGGAATAAGAGACATGACAGTATGCCACTCGGGGGAGGGGGGGAATAATAAGAAACAATATGCCACTGGGGGGGAAATAAGAGACAAGACAGTATGCCACTCAGGGGGGGGGGGGAATAATAAGAAACAGTATGCCACTGGAGGGGGGAAATAAGAGACAAGACAGTATGCCACTCGGGGGGGGATAATAAGAAACAGTATGCCACTAGGGGGGTGGAAATAAGAGACATGACAGTATGCCACTCGGTGGGGGGGTAAGAAACAGTATGCCACTCGAGGGGGAAGGGAATAAGAGACAGGATGCCACTCAGGAGATGGGGGGGGATAAGAGACAGGATGCCACTCAGCGGGGGAGAAGAGACAGGAGAATGCCACTCAGAGGGGGGGGAGAAGAGCCAGGATGCCACCCAGGGGGGGTGAGAAGAGCCAGGATGCCACACAGGATTTGGAGGCACTACTGTATGGCACAATATGATTTGGGGGCACTATTGTGGCATAATATCAACTGGGGGCAGTATTGTGGTATAATATCAATTGGGCATACTATTGTACGAACTGGGGCACTCTTCTGGCATAATATGATTTGGGGGCTATTAATTGAAAGTAGGGCTGTTTGGGAAAAAAATAACGTCTATTTATTAAATGTGAATAGGAATTATTTCATGGCAGTGATGGTTGTGGGAAATAGGTATATTTCTTAAACGTAAATGCGATTTAATTTATTGTTGGGGTTGTTTGGAGGGAGGTATATAGGTTTATTAAATGTGAATACTAGTATTTTAATGTTTAGACTGGAGGGAGGCCTAATTATAAAACATGGGTTGTATTGATTAAACACCAGGGGGTAAATGTATCATACCCCGTTTTTCTCAACTCGCGGGAGATCGACGTCTTCGCAGCTTAAATTTAAAGCGGCGCTGCCTTGTAAAGGGAAACCTCACACTATTTCTTTCCTACTGGGCCTCAGGTGGGCCTGTGTAATTTAAATGCCAGGGCTGATTTTTAGTCCCAGTCCGGCCCTGACATCTGATCACAGTCTAGATTAGTGGTGAAGAGATGGTATTGAATAATTACTATTAATAAATGTATTTATGTTGGCATTTATAAACTCTTGCTTCAGTGCATCTTCAGGAACAAAGTTATATGAAGCAAAGCTCACTATACCCAGCTATTATCACTAAACTTGTACATGGTATATTTGTAATTATATTGAGCTTAGCAAACAGATATAAAAAGTCACATATGTATAGGAGAGTTCAAAATAAAGGGGGGCACATTGAAACTAGGACGATCTTGGTAAGTATACTAGGCAATTTCCTTTGAACAGACTGTTAGAAGAAACATAACACCAGGTAAAAATTAAATTCTTCATTTTTACCTATTTCCGTAACTACTATGAATTAGTCTAGAACCACCTGATGTTTTGTAAGCATAAGGGTCAATAGCTCAGGGTAAACACATATAGATGTGCTGCAATGCATTCACAGAATTTAAAGTGGAGATCTAGATATTGTAAAAAGATTAATGATTCCTAGGTAACATGGTAGAGTGATACATACCCACCGAAATCACAAAAAAGTATCAGCTCGCGTTCATGCAATAAGTCAGTTATGCACATTCTGAATTACATATGGATTAAATAAAAGCAAACCCATCAGACTAGATTATACCAGTTGTTCAATAATTACTTTTCATATATATATATATATATATATATATATATATATATATATGCTGTAACAAAAGAACAAGCAGGGCGCCTCTGAGTGTAATATCAAATATACAACGTGGAATAGAACAATAGCATGCGTACCGTGAGGTAGACAGTGATGGGTCTTTAGGAGATAGTGGAGTAGTCTTTACTGTGCTTGTAATCCTCTAGATCTCCACCGATCAGTACAATAATGCAGAAAAAACGGACATAGTATAACACTGTAATATTCTTAATAAGGGCAATATCACCAAATTCCCCACAGTCCTATGGGGTGTGTGGGATTGATGTCCCAAATTACTGATTTACAGGACACCCATATGAGTGCAGAAAAAAACATCAGAATCTGCGTACCAGATATCATGAAGTGTCCCACTTCTGAAGGATATTAAAACGTGTGCAACACCAATGACTTCACAGTCACAACCTCATCCAGATGGCGAAAATGCATAAGATTGAAAAAACGGAAGATATTTTGGTATGCATATAAAAATTTAATAAAATATAATAAAAGCACTCACATGAGGTATTGGAAAACACACTGGATACAGCTCAACGCGTTTCGTCTTGCACCACTCAAGACTTCATCAGGAGCATAAAATATACATGTACTACCTGTTGTGGCTATTTATAACACAGCCTCGTTAATTTGCCCATGCACGTTGACCGCCACTTATCGCGCATGCGCCGAACGTAAAAATAGCTTTATTATTACAAGAGCAGAGAACAAACAGACACGGAAGTGGTAAACTAAACAAATTAATAAATAAATTAATAAAGAGAGTCCCCCATGATTGCATGACCTCTTCTTTTGATATTTACATGGCACATAAGCTCAAGTTATTTATAACAGAGCCAAACTATGTTAGCATATGCGCGGCGTGAGCCCATCATCGCGCATGCGCAGAAAACAGAAATAGCTTTATCAATACAAATACATAGAGCAACAAAAACGGAAGTGAAATAAACATAAATAAAACAATAAATAGAATCTTAAGGATCCACAAGATACATTTCAGTGATCATTCTTAAATCACAAATACTATATCCTATCTTTTATTTTGTAATCTGTGAACATATATAAAAAAATACTATTTTTTTTAATAATAATAAAGTGTAGAGACTATCTGTTTCATCCATCTAATGACACTAATGAGATATCAAAAATGGGTGTCTAGATGAATTCTTTCATAGTGCAAAATAGGTGAATAGTGCTATTATCTTAATATGCAACATAATAACCCTAACGTCATTTCTACGAATGACTACAATCCACAGTGTACTCGAGTACTAAAGTATCACTAGAACTATAATCAACCACGAGAACTACATGGTGTCTAGATAAAAAATAAAATAAATTTTTGAAATATCTGAAACAATTCAAGAATGATTATCATCAATGTGATATTGGTATTGGGGGAGAAATAGAAAAAGGTTACATTGGATCTGAGATGAAATATAACAGAAAAACGGGAGAGGGGTTACCGAAACATGAGTAACTACAAAAAAGGGGCTATTTCGTAGTTCTCATTAAGTCCTGCTGGAATAAGTGTACCCAGTTTGAAAATCCAGAACATTTCACGGCATGATAGTTTTTGTTGGAGATCTCCTCCCCTGACAGACAATGAGACCTTTTCTAGTGCCAGAAATCTAAGGCAACTAGGGTCTCCATTGTGTGCCTGGGAGAAGTGCCTAGAGACAGAGTGACTCTCCATTCTGTGTTTAATATTGCGAACATGTTCCTGAATACGGATTGTAAGTGGGCGTTTAGTTTTTCCTACGTATCTCAGCTGACATGAACATTCTAACATGTAAATAACGGAGGATGTCAGACAATCCATACGTTGTTTGATGACATATTTCCTACTGTTGTTAAAATTCATGAAATATGTTTTAGCTGGATTGAGATATTTACATATGTTGCAATGATTACACCTGAAGGATCCTACAATGTCTGGAAGAAAAGTGGCCGGTTTTTGCATCCCAGATGTATTGGATAATAAACTCGGAGCCAACAATTCCTTCAAATTTCTATTCTTTCTAAAAACTATCATTGGTTTTTCTGGAAGAATCCTAGATAGGATCGGGTCTCTCTTTAAGATACCCCAATGCTTATTGAGTGTTGATGTGATAATGTTCTCACTTTTATTAAACTCTGTTATAAAAGGGACCATTTTGTTTTTTGTTTGTTTTATTGTATATTTAAGAGTTTCGGATCAATCTCGTCCTTTGATTTTATCGACGGCTTCCTCAATTAATTCACTGGGATATCCTCTCTCCCTAAATCTATTGGCATATATTGTAAGCTGTTCTTCAAAGTCCCTATTATTGCTACAATTGCGTTTAAGTCTATTGAATTGTGAAAAGGGTATGTTATTTTTCCACTTTTTTTGGTGGCAGCTTTTATAGTGGAGATAGCTATTTGTATCCACTTTTTTAATATAGTTCTTTGAGACAATTCTGGTGTTCTCTGATGTGAGAATTAGATCTAAATATTCAACCTGTATGTTACTGATATTGTAAGTAAACTTAAGGTTATACTCATTACTACCAAGGTACTCCATGAATTCTCCAAATTCTTCCAAATTGCCACTCCAAACAATTAAAATATCATCAATGTAGCGTTTATATAATTTATTCTTATCCAAATAAGCGCTACACTGGTATATATACTTGTTTTCCCAACTCCCCATATGGAGGTTGGCAAAACTCGGCGCAAATGCTGTACCCATGGCCGTGCCACACGTTTGTAAATAGAAAGACTCCAAAAAACTAAAATAATTGTGAGACAAAATTAAGTAAATAAGGTCACAAATAAAATCCTTATGTTTAGCTGAGATGGACAAATCTTTGTCCAGAATTTTCCTACAAAAACTGATGCCCTTCTCATGCTGGATCGACGTGTATAGAGATTGGACATCGACTGTGACCCAGAAAAAACTACTCTCCCATTTAAAATCTTGTAATATCTGAAGGACATTATTCGTGTCCCTAAGATATGATTCTAGGGTAATTACATATTTATTCAGAAAGACGTCCACATATTTTGATGCATTTGAGGTCAAAGAATCAATGCCAGATATTATGGGGCGACCCGGTGGTTTTATTGGGTCCTTGTGGACTTTCGGAAGATAGTAAAAAATAAGAATCACGGGACTAGACGTAAACAAAAATTGAAATTCCTCTTTTTTATGATGTTATCATAGAGTCCTCTACATAATATTATCCGTAATGAATCTACATACTCTTGAGTAGGATCGCTTGTTAATGATAGGATGAATGGTCGCCTAGTAATCTATGTGCTTCCGCTACATAGTCAGATCGATTAAGGATTACTGTCCCTCCCCCCTTATCTGCCGATTTTATAACTATGTTTTCATTAGTATGTAAATCATTTAAAGCTTGTTTCTCCAATTGAGTAAGATTATCGTAGCTCATATTGGCATTCTCAGAATAGCAAAGGTCCTGAGTTACAAGATCTTGAAAAATATGTAAATGGCTACTTTTTGATTCTAACGGATAAAACTTAGATGGTAATTTTAAGTCTGATTTGGAAGGTGATTCAAAATTCTTTAGACAGGCCGTATCATGTTTGACAAAATATCTCTTCAATGTTAGTTTACGGACATATTTTTGTACATCAATAAACATTTGGAATTTATTAAGATGTTTTGTAGGGGCAAATGATAGCCCCTTGTTGAGTATGCTCATCTCAGATTTACTTAATTCATGATTAGACAAGTTGAAAATCCCATCAGTGGGGCTTACAGAAACCTTCTTCTGTGACTTCTGGATACCTCCCATCGGACTAGATGATACCAGTTGTTCAATAATTACTTTTCATATATATATATATATATATATATATATATATATATATATATATATATATATATATATATATATAAAAATAGTCCCCTTAGAATAATAGATCAAACAATGATTAGTATGTACAGTATATAGGGTCTTCCCTCTATAGTGTGTGCATGCATGTGTTGTGTGTGTGTGTGTGTGTGTATATATATATATATATATATATATATATATATATATATATATATATATATATATATATATATATATTCCATTATATCATCCATGGCAGCAAATCAGATAAAAACAATTCAGCAGAATGTAAAAAAAATAAATAAAGATAAACAGCATAATTGTCTCACAAAATACTCATCTTGTGCTGGTGTTCATGGAACAGAGCTTATGATCGTGTATGCCATAAAATATCCAATGGCCATTTCAGTGCTCCTATGGCACCTTTATCAAGGGTTGCTAATAATAAAGATAAAGGTGCCATAGGAGCACCGGAACGGCCGTTGGGTATTTTATGACATACGCTATCATGAGCTCTGTTCCATGAACACCAGCACAAGATGAGCATTTTGTGAAACAATTATGTTGTTTCCGTCTTTTTCTGACATGCTGCTGAATTCTTTTTATCTGATTTCATGCCATGGATAATATAATGGACTTTAAAAGTAATAATAAAGCGTATTTTTATATGGAGTGCTGGTTTCCAATCTTGTTTTACAGGAATTGATGTGCTATATATATATTACACATATACAGGAGCGCACACGCATACATACACACACGCTACTAAGATACTAAAAAAAAGAGGATATACTATTTATGAGGGGCAATCCTAACATAAGAGACACAGATTAGAGATGCTCACACTCGGTTCCCCGAGAACCGAACACACTCGAACATAGCAGATCCAAGTACCGAACCGAGCCTAAAGTCAAATATGGACCTAAAACCTAGGTTCCCAAACTGTGCGCCGCGGCTCCCAGGGGTGCCGCGGCACTGTCACAGGGGTGCCGTGAACAGGAAGAAGAGGAAGGAAAAAGAAAAAAAAACGACTTACCAATCCGGCGGCGCCCGGGACCCAGCATCCTCCTCCTTCCTCCTTCCTCGTTTTTCACTGAATGCCGGGTGTGACGTCACGCCCGGCATTCAGTGAGAAACGAGGAAGGAGGAGGATGCTGGGTCCCAGGCGCCGCTGGATTGGTAAGTAGTTTTTTTTTCTTCCTGTCCACGGCGGGGGCACAGCGAGGGGCAGAGGCTGAGGGGACAGAGCGGGCAGATGCTGAGGAAACAGAGCGGGCAGATGCTGAGGGGACAGAGCGGGCATATGCTGAGGGGACAGAGCGGGCAGATGCTGAGGGCACAGCGAGGGGCAGATGCTGAGGGGACAGAGCGGGCAGAGGCTGAGGGCACAGCAAGGGGCAGATGCTGAGGGGACAGAGCGGGCAGAGGCTGAGGTCACAGCAAGGGGCAGATGCTGAGGGCACAGCAAGGGGCAGATGCTGAGGGCACAGCAAGGGGCAGATGCTGAGGGGACAGAGCGGGCAGAGGCTGAGGGGACAGAGCGGGCAGATGCTGAGGGGACAGAGCGGGCAGAGGGGACAGAGCGATCTGAAGGGACAGAGCGGGCTGAGGGGACAGAGCAGGCTGAGGGGACAGAGGCTGAGGGGGCAGAGCGTGGGGGCACAGTGTGTGTGTGTGTGTGTGTGTGTGTGTGGATGCAGGGGGCACTGTGTGTGTGGATGCAGGGGGCACTGTGTGTGTGGATGCAGGGGGCAAAGAGTGTGTTAGCTGTAAATTATTCTTTGACAGAAATATAATTGAAAAACATATACATAAATAAATTCTTTTCCCTTGGATTTATGTGTATTATTTTTGTATACAACTAAATAAGTATTTCTGTTCTGACCTAAATACTTATTACGTCTTTTTGACTACTTATAAAACGGGACTGCTCGGTAATTTTTTTGGAGGGGTGCCTTGAAAAATTTTTGGAGACTCTAAGGGTGCCGCGAACTGCAAAAGTTTGGGAACCACTGACCTAAAAGGTGAGTAACATGGAAACTATATGGGATTGTACCCAACCACAAAACCACAATTATTAGTGGATAGACAGAAGTACTCTTACCAATGTTACAGTTCAAAATACATTCCCCTCCGGGGTTCGAAAACTAATACTTATATTAAGTGTCTCAAAAAAGTTACATTTAATCGCAACAGTAGAGATTGTATGGCTCATATAGTTGGGTCCAATTCCATATAATTCCCATATTACTCACATTTTAGGTCCATATTTGAAATGACGCCCTATGAACACTCAATTATTTTAATATTAGAATATTTCTCTTCTTAACATTGCAACATTTTATGGGTACAAAATAAGTTAGATTTTTTTATGTATCTTTCTGTCCTTAATGACGACATATAGAATTCTATGACCGTCTCTGATAGGGGGATCATAATCTGGAACTATTCACACACCTAAATTTCTATTGATCTGTATCAATTATGTTAGGAGTGCCCCTCATAAATATTATTTATTATTACTTTTCCAGTATTTTACATAGGGATCAATAATCCTGGTCACTATCTTTGTTAGCACTTCACCATTAATGATATCCATGTAGAAATATACTTTCTTCATGAGTATTTGTAACATTAAATCATAAGATTCATGGTGGCTTAGTGGTTAGCACTTCTGCCTTACAGCAATGGGGTCATGAGTTCAATTCCTGACCATGGCCTTATCTGTGGGGAGTTTGTATGTTCTCTCTGTGTTTGCGTGGATTTCCTCCAGGTGCTCCGGTTTCCTTCCACATTCCAAAAACAAACTAATAGGCTAATTAGATGCTTTCAAATTGATCCTATTCTCTCTCTGTCTGTGTGTGTGTGTGTGTGTGTGTGTGTGTTAGGGAATTTAGACTGTAAGCTCCAAATGGGGCAGGAACTGATGTGAGTGAGTTCTCTGTACAGCGCTGCATAATTAGTAGCACTATATAAATAGCTGATGATGATGAAGATTCTACCTTGTACTGTTTCTCACCTGTGAACTGAGCAGCAGACTTTGAAAGCTCAGTTATATGTCTGCACACAACAGATAGATTAGAACCTTAAAACATACCAGCTAACCCCACAGAGGTAGACGTTAATGTATAAATAGTAATAAGAGTCAGGTTTGGGATTCAGGGGTCATTACAGTTTTATGACTAGGTTGTAGTCTTCTCAGACTAGATACATACGTAGATATCAAAGTGTAGCCAAAGCTGGTCCGTTTTAGGAAGGAGAACTGGTCATTAGCTGGCAGATCCGTAGCCTTTTCTACATCGATGCAGTGAGGGGCACCTTCTGCATAGACTTTCCACCTGCAGGACACAAAGTAAGTATATGCTATAGAATACATTCATATAAGCCAATCATACATCAACAATGCATTTACTGATTCACAGACCTTCTGTTTATATTTAGAAACAAAACATTTATATTTGGAAACAAAACATGAGAATATATATAATCTATGAAGTGTGGAATTCCACTACCCTACTACTTCTTGTTGGGTGTGATACATATGTTCAACAGATATGATCTACTTTTAAATGTCAAAGCTATAATATAGATATGGTTGCAAAGTCGACATTGATGACATCGACAGTTTTATTAGGTAGACAATTCAAATGTAGACAGTATTTTTAGGTTGACCATAATATCCCTAACCTTAACACAAACCACTCTACCACTCTAAATTTGAATTGTTTACCTCAATAATACTGTTGACAATGTGAATTGACGACCTAATAGTGTCGACACTTGAACTGTCAAACTAATGTTGTCAACTTTCCTAATGTCGACCAAAGTAAAGTCTAGATGTCGACCACATAGACCAGGGGTAGGCAACCTGCGGCTCTCCAGGTGATGTGAAACTACAATCCCAGCATGCCTTGCCACCTATCTCATGGTTATCTACTGGCAAAGCATGCTGGGACTTGTATGACTAAGACTTGCGATCGCTACTCTGTCCAAAACGGGTTAATGCTGGAGAAATAAGCTTTAATATGAGACCAAACTCTTTACATTTTAAAACACCTGAACCATAAATACCTTTACTATAGTATTATCTATGCATAAATAAACAATCTAATACATTTTACCAATAAATAAATGTGGATTGGAACCTTAACAAATGTGTATTATTTACAAGTGTAAGTGCAAATGTAAATGTGTGTTTAATGAACCCGTGCAATTGCGTCATAACACGTGGCGTATTAATCACAATCGCATGGTAAAACAAAATTAATCAATTTGGTTTACTTCATCCAATTTTTCGACTTCCACACTAGTAGAGGTCGAAAAAGCACTACTACTGCTGACACTGGTACTGGGATGCTCCTGATCTGTGGACTGAGTAAAGTTACTTGAAGTTGGAGCTACTTGCAGCTGCGACCACACCAGGTGATGCCCAATGAGATAGGGAAAGGAGGGAATGTTACCTTACGATTCTTCTGACGCTGCTCCGCAATATAATTCAAATTTAGACAATATGTTCTTCAAAAATATCCTTTTTAGATGTTTTATTTTTTTCTGTGACGGGGGGTGCTCCTCAGAGTCAAAGAACACCCTGTTTTGGGGCTGCTTACTACTAAAGATGTCTCTTATAATGCCCCTCACACAATTGCATTCAGACTGAATAACAGGTTTTTAAATGCAAGAAATATATTTGTTTTTTGGCGAATGCTGCTCCCAGCCAGTGGGCTGTCATGGTCATCTAGTCTTTTGTTTTACCAGTGCTGCTTTTCCACATATCCATAGTTAAGTAAATAGTTGGTACAATGGCATTTTTTAGTGTCCAACCTATTGTTTCTTCAACCTCCCGACACAGCTGAGGAATCGCTGTTTGTCAGAAGTGGAAACGAGATGAAATTTGATAATGTGGACCTCCACTAATCAGCTAAAACCTGATGCATTGATGGTGGGAAATGGACTCAAATCCAATGCTAACATAGCTATCATGGCTTCAGTGATCCAATGTGCAACAGGATGCTGACTGTTATGCTTAGTTCCTTTTGTAAAACCCTAGCTTCACAGACAATTGTTGTTTATAACTTTGCATATTCTTCTTGGTACCTGTCTGTATAGAAGTATCACCCTCAGCAGCAGCTGTAGTGCACAAGAATGTCTCTTGGAAATCATGGATTGCTTTAGGGGAGTCAGTTTGAATTGGAAAATTTGATGCTGAAAAATTAAGAACTTGATGAAGGTATTGACGGTGAAGACTGCATTAGGTGGCCATTCATTCGGCTGCTAGCTGATGCTGGGCTGTTTGTTACTACACACGATTTCCCATTTGAAAAACTTCTTGAATGAACTCGCTGCAAGTGACATAACAGGGAGGAGGTGCCTAGATTATCAACGTCCCTACATCTACTTACTGTGGCACCACGAAGGCTGCAGTTTACTTAACAAATGTTGTCTGGGTTGGGATGAAAACATTTCCAAATACAAGAGGTTATATTTTGAGTCTAATGCCCTGGCATGACAATGCGCTTATCATGGGCATGAGGTGGTACCATTGGTGGCTTCTGTACTTTGACACAATCATCATCATTCTCCTCATTATCATGTACAAGTACAACACATTCATTTTTAGATCCACAATTATTTCCCTCATCCTCTTGTATGTTTGTAAGTTCCAAAGTAGCATCCTCAATTTATTAGTCTAAATCATCATCATTACTACTTATACTCACATTTGCAAATGTTTGAGACATTTCAGAAGAAAGCTGCTCTATAATTACAGTGTCAGAATCTGATATCAGACTTGCATATAACACTTATGGCGTCTAAAGGTATCCATGATACCTTTAGATGCCCAAGTTGTTCTTCAGCCTGAGTGTTCATTTCATGTATTGATGTGGCTGTTTTAGAGGTGACAGACTTGTATTCTGAGTGAGAAAGTGGTGCAGGGGAAGTTATGGAAGATACATGACTGTGTTGGGCACGCTTTTTCAATAGGCATTCTAGTATGGGTGTCAGAAGTAACAGGACCCCTACTAGCAAAATCTGGGCATAGTCTGAGTCCTTTTTGCCACTGTGGGTGGTGAATGGAAAGTTAGCTATTTACATTTTCTTTAAAAACAAGAAATATATTTGTTTTTTGGCATGTGCTGCTCACAGTCATACAGCACCTTGCTTGTCTATACCATATATACTATACTATATTATTAAAACAACCAGTAGACACTGCTTGTCTACTCTTCACTCTCTCACACAATTGATCAGCAGACAATTCCAGCAGACTGATCTCTAAATAAACTCTACATTTCTGCAATAAAATCACAGTTTTTGCATTATAAATTGCTTCTTTCACCCTGTCCAACCCTGTACAAGCGATTTTTTTTGAGCACAGAATTGCAGCAAACCACCGACCCATATACTATCACTTCGAAAATGGCAAATTAAAACAGTGGTGGGAGGGCTCTATATAGAAGATATCGACCCAACTCATGAGAACCAAAATTTTACCAGAAATGGTGTTTTGACTTGATTCAAATAAGAGTTTGGCACTCAAGACCGAGTCATGGCTTGGTCGACTCGGAAACCCAAAATATGGACCTGTCAGATATCTCCGAACCCGACTGCTTATCTCTAATGGATATACAATATATATATATATATATAGATGGGAGATTCACTTAAAACTTTTTGATTTTTTGAAAATTGGTGTACAAGTAATATATGCTACAGCTCATACTGATTAATCAGATTGTGTCATTTATCTAGTATAGTTTATAAATTAAAAGCAAACAAATGATTGGTTGGAATAAGGCACCAGGTAACATACTTGGTTACATATATATATATATATATATATATATATATATATATATATATATATATATATATATATATATATATACATACAAGGTGGAAATGCGTAATAATATGCGTACCGTAAGGTAAGCAGCAATGGGTTTCCAGGAAAAAATGGAGCAGTCTCTGCTGTTCTTATAGTCCTCCAAATCTCCACCAATCAGTCATACAATATAAAAAGGAGCAAACATAGTGTAACACTGAAATGTAATTGGTAAGGGCCGTTCACCAAATACCCCACAATCCTATGGAGTGTCTGAGATTATTGTCTCAGATTATCATATACAGGACACCCAAATGAGTGCAACAAATATGTAATAAAATCTGCGTACCAAAAATCATGTAGATCTCACGTCTAGGTACTTAAGACATATGCAACATCAATGACTTCACAGTCCCAGCTTCGACTAACACTAATCAGTGTCCTCTTTCCATTAGGATGTCACTTTGCAAAGAGAATGCTATTAAACGGGTTGCAGATAACAGTTATCAGTGCAACCCGTTTAATAGCATTCTCTTTGCAAAGTGACATCCTAATGGAAAGAGGACACTGATTAGTGTTAGTCTAAGCTGGGACTGTGAAGTCATTGATGTTGCATATGTCTTAAGTTCCTAGACGTGAGATCTACATGATTTTTGGTACGCAGATTTTATTACATATTTGTTGCACTCATTTGGGTGTCCTGTATATGATAATCTGAGACAATAATCTCAGACACTCCATAGGATTGTGGGGTATTTGGTGAACGGCCCTTACCAATTACATTTCAGTGTTACACTATGTTTGCTCCTTTTTATATTGTATGACTGATTGGTGGAGATTTGGAGGACTATAAGAACAGCAGAGACTGCTCCATTTTTTCCAGGAAACCCATTGCTGCTTACCTTACGGTACGCATATTATTACGCATTTCCACCTTGTATATTTGATATTCCACTTAGAGGCGCCCTGCCTGTCTTTGTATTACAGCATTGCATCCGTCCGGACCAACCATCTGGTTTCAGGCTACTGAGGCTGCCACTCTTACAAAAGTAAAGTGATTTTTATGGATTTTATATGTGGGACTGATACTATATTATTTTAATTCAAAATTGTCACGCTGTGGTGATTAGCGCCAGATATATCTTCTATTTTGATTGTATATATATATATATATATATATATATATATATATATACTGTGGCAAGTATTACTTGTGTCCCAGTTTTCAAAAAATCTAAAATTGTAAGTGAATCTCCTCTCCCCTGGAAGACAAGACATTTTTCCATAGGCAGCAGGTAAACAAAACATTACTTCATGTACATTGGTCACTCACTTGTGTGTTTCTCTCTCCTTCTCCAGTTCTACTTTCCGTTGTTGCTGAAGAATAGGATCAGTTTTCCCAGATAATATAATTCCTGAAAGAGAGAATTTGTCATGACACAGCCTCCAACAACCACCAGTACAGTTTTTATTGTAATTAAGTAAATGTGACATGTCTCACATGGCTAAACCATCTCTTTAAGTACCAGATAGTCCCCACATGGAAACCTTCACAATTATAGTGTGACATGTACTCCTGTGCTGAGCAGCAATTCTACATAGAGCCAGTCTTCTCAGCTCTGTAATATCTAGTCCTGTGCACTAACATTCAAGTGGAGCGACTTATATTAGTGATTTTGTGATGCATTAATTACTAAAGTATAAGTTGGGTAAGCGTTCCTATCTATATCCAAGTCCTGCAATAAATTCCAACTCACCCTTCCCCTCTGGGATCTCCACAGTAGTAAAGGCAGGGATCCACCGATAGAAAGGGAACTGGTAGAGTTGACCATTGGGACAGGTCACGTCAACATACCGGCAGTACCAGGCATCCATATTAAATTTTTTGTAGTGCTCTGTTGACAGCCGAATCAGCAGGAGCTCTCCCAGATCTTCCTCAATGTTAACATCAAAGTCAGTTACCTAGAAAAGCAGAGTAGAGCCTTAAAAAACTTGCATGGAATAAGTCTAGAATCCTCACTAGGGTAGACCATGAGTGTCCCATTTATACAAGGAGATGTGATAGTTTTTTTTCCAATAGAGTTCAGGGACCTTGTGGACATAGACAAGTATATAACAATGGTAATAGCATTTTTATAGAAAATTGCATATTTTGCAGACGTCTTGGTTTATATGTTTAACATGTAGTTATCAGGGAATTCCATTATATGAATTAATTAAAGAAACAATCAAATATAAAACATTCTAACATTTCTTCATGACAAGTCGTACAAGGGGGTAGAATTCCAATAGAATATATGTAGTTGTTTTTACTTTTCTTTAAATCCTAACTTGTGTTTTTTATGAATTGTTTCTTATTTCATTGGATACAGAATGGTTTAAGGGTTAGGCTAGACCTTTTTAAGTTATATACAAGAACAGTAGCCCTTCTGGGGTCTATCCACTGCGTAATATAATTGTTTATGAGACCTTTAAAAATGTACACAATAATTAACATATGTAATGTTCTACTTTCCTATATCTGAAAAAAATGCTTATGACAGATATACATAGTAGGGACTAACGAAATATTCAGTATATTCACATTAATTTTTAAATGGTATTTCCACTAACAAGTTGTTTTTTTTAAAGGCTATTCAGCCAAAGCATGCATATTTGTAACATGGTATATATGAGTTTTATTTTAGAAACTGTAGCAATGACTTGCCGGCACTGTTCTGAAGATTTATTACTGTCGGTCCCACACATATTGCTATTTTACTTTAAATAAGATGTTTCCTTATTATAAACTCTCTCTGGTTTCCGATCTTTGAAAATAAAACATAGTGATCTGATTCTATAGAAAATGAAAGAATAACAAGAACCACCTTGGATTTGCCGGATCCACTGGGGTTCCCATTGGCTGTAATGGTTCCATGACTACCACTCTCTCCTCTTACCGCTAGGCCTGTTTCAAGCAGGCTAAGCTTGGGTCAGTGACCCCTATAAATTTTATATTCACCTGTTTAAAAGAGGCCAAGCAATAAGCTTATAGAGCATCATCTGTAAATATGTTTTAGTTTGAGTGAAATCCTTATTTAATTCTATTTATTTGTAGTATAACATTATTCCCATATTGTGACTCTTATAAGATACTCACTGCTCCAGGTTTGAAGTTATTCCACTTATGGGGTAGTTGATGTTTAGCACTTTCGCCTTGGACCCCCACAAGAACAATGGAAACTTGATCAGAGGTCCCAGCACACAGGTCCTTCCCTGTTGCAACTTTCAGCTTGTAGATCCCCATGTCGGAGCCAGTGACCTTGCGAGAGAAGCACTGTAGGAAACTAGAAAAGTCGGGAATGTTTTAGATTAGGATATTATACCATACAAAATATCTTGCTCCTCCATGTGCAAAGTATTAGAATTTCCATTAAACTTCTCAATTACTTCTTATCTTTACCAACTGTAAGAATGCTTTTATTTATTCTACACCATAATCTGTATCTGAAGAGCTAAAAAGCCAAATCTTGAACTCTCCACGATTTTTCTCAGCATAAAAATCAATTAAACCCATACTCACGTAATCAGGGAGTCTTCTGTTGCTCTACAACGTGACCTCTGTTTATGGAAAAAGTCCCGTGTACAAAATACATTAAAGTTATACCATGAAAGAAGAAATGATTGACCAAAATAATGTATACTAGATACAGCACGTGTGAGAGTCTGTATGAATCAGCGTGTCTGTGGGTCCTTTTTATGTCCTAGTGTCAGTGAGGACGACTCCCTTTTTACATCTCAGTTCCCAATTGGAGCACATTACGCTTCAATGTTAGTACTCAATATAGCATACAAAACCTAATATAGGTATTTGAGATGTATATATATATATGGAGACAAGAATACATTGGGCTTAAAATACATATAATGAAAAATCATACAACATGAAACCTATATTGAGTGTAAAGTAATACAACGTATATTAATAGCACTGTACTGCATTTTACACTGTAATCATATCTGTTAGGTCTTACATTACAGGAGCAACTGTTATCATTCATTGTCAGTGCACATTTAGTCAGTTAACCAGTAAAACCCCTGTTAGGAAGCTGTTGATTCAGTAAAGTTATGTAACTGGCTATAAGCACCACAATCCATATAATATATGTGTTTAGATACGCAGGCTATGTTATGTCAACTGGTTTATTTTTAACAATGCAGTGGCTAAAGCAAAAAAATATTTTCATTCTCTACTTTTCATTAGTGCAGTTAGCTATTTAAATGTACAAATACCCAGGGAATACATCGGCATCTAAAATTAGGTATTTTTTGTTCAACATACTAACTGGTTCAAAAAAGTCTGTTTATCCCCTCTAATTAAAGCCCTTTTTAAAGCCCTTTTCATATTGTATTGAATGTTGGTTACTTTATAAAGAATGATGACTTGGTTGAAGAAATTAAAAGTCCCCCCACCCAACCTCAAAAAAATGTGCAAAACTTTCCCTAAGTCACATTAGTGGTTATATCAGGGTTTCCCAAACCCAGTCCTCAGGGCTCCCTAACAGTGCAGGGTTTCCATATCTCCTTGCTGGAGCACAGGTGTATTCATTACTGACTGACACATTGTAACAGATCCACAGGTGGTCCTAATTATGTCACATGTGATCCAGAAAACCTGCACTGTTGGGGAGCCCTGAGGACTGGGTTTGGGCAACCCTGATATAACCGTTATATTGATACTAGTTAAAAGCCTGTCAAAATGATGGATAAGAATAAGATCATGCTGAACCTGTTTGCACCCAATTTGGCTTTACCCTTGTGGCAGCATTGATTGAATAGTTTGGCAGATGGCTGCTCAGTGTGGCAAAATTCACAAATACTGTTCATGGGACTACAGTTATGAGAAATAATATTTGTTTCATTACACTTACCGACATCAAGTATGGTGTGGCATCTTGTTCACTGAATTTGTAGGCATTGACGTGATATTACCTCTGTCCTGTTCACTCTTCGATTGTTTTCTCTGTGACCGTGTTGGTGTTGTATTCGAACGATATGAACAGTCTTTAATGTAAATTAGATGTTTATTCGGTACAGGCTACAGCATAAATGTCATAGAGGTGTCAGAATCAGCTGAGCTTTTATAAGGTGCAAAGTCTATTTTTAGTATACACATCTTTTTTCAGGCCTACTGTGGACTACAAAGAACCAGAACACTAACCAGTATTAGCACTACTGAACTAGCAGATGTGGAGTCTAACGTACCCCTGGTATTCGCCAGGGACCCCCGCAAGGAGGTTTGGACTTCGCTGCACAGGGCACGGAGTTTGCGGTCCTACTAGCCAGTTGCCGGTGTAGTGTAGAAGGGTCAGACGGTCTGGGTCAAGCCAATCGGGAATGCAAGGTACCAGGGCAAATCCAGAGGAATAATCAACAAGCCAAGGTCGCAGGAACAATATGGGTCACAATATGGGTCACACAGATAGAAGGGATGGTCGCAAAGCCGGGTCACAACAGTAGAGCAGGAACACTTGAGAGAAAGATCTGGGAAGCTGAGCAGGAAGATCAGGAGATCAGCGTGGACGGCGCCTGACATCTTTTATACCCAAAATGACATAATAATATTCTTGACCAATCAAAATCCTTCTTAATTACGTATAATGTTTGTTTCAGCACTTTTGGTAAAATTCCACGTTTTATTTAGACATTGGCGAGGTGTCACCTATTTCTTTATCTGGCTTTATCAGACTTATTGGGCTGACATTTTTGTATTTCTACCCCTTATCATGTCCATACTCCTTATTGCTGTACATCGTCACTCATCCTGCTATTCATTTTATGACATTGCCCACATAATTTATTATTTTGTTTGTTATCAATCCAGGTCATGTAGATCTTGCTCAAGATAAGTAAATTATTTCTTAAAGTGCAAGTATAAAAACATAATATTTTCCGTGCTTGTTAATATGTTAAGGTATATGATTAATACATATTGTGATAATATGGATTATTGTGAATTATGATTTCCACAACGGGCAATTTGCTGAGGAGTCATTAATGAATGGTGATGACGATCATGTTCTCTTTGGACATCAGTCATCGTTTGTCGTTGGGCATTATCCTGCTCTGCCCTTCATCTTTTTGCTGCTTCTTGCTGTGCAGTTGCTCTTTTTAGGTGGCATCGCAGCTACGCTTTGTTGCTTCAACTAATTAGTATATTCCTATTAATTTAACACTAAGGGCTAGATTTACTAAGCTGCGGGTTTGAAAAAGTGGGGATGTTGCCTATAGCAACCAATCAGATTCTAGCTTTCATTTATTTAGTACATTCTACAAAATGACAGCTAGAATCTGATTGGTTGCTATAGGCAACATCCCCACTTTTTCAAACCCGCAGCTTAGTAAATCTAGCCCTAAGTGTAAATAAAACGTACGGCTAGAAAATGGAGTCAATTTGGAATAGAAAAGGTTGTTATAAATAGTAACTGCCACCCTAAAAACCTAAATAAACCAAAGAAAGTAAAGCCAAGAAATGAGGAAATTCTAGTTAGTAATAATAGTCAAGTACACATATGAGTCATATGCAAACATTTTACCAAATTTGTTTGTGTCTTTTGTATGTGTATTTATACATTTTTTAGCATATAGTTACACCAAGTAATCTGTTGTGTTATAGCTTTTTACTGCCACCTAGTGTTTCACAACACACATATAAAGGAGAGGAGCAGCGTTAGCCTTTTATATATACCGTATATACTCGAGTATAAGTCGACCCGAATATAAGCCGAGGCACTTAATTTTACCACAAAAAACTGGGAAAACTTATTGACTCGAGTATAAGCCTAGGGTGAGAAATGCAGCAGCTACTGGTAAGTTTAAAAAATAAAAACAGTGCTGGATATCGTTAACACTGGGCTCCCAATAATACAAACGTGAGGTTGTAAATGAATATATCAAAATTTATTGTTATTAAACATCAATAAAATTTTATAAGTACATAATATATACCCATATCCTAATAAATTGTACACAAATGGTTAAACTAAATCCTCTGCACTTGGTATCAAGCCTAATAGGTGAACACAGATATAAATAACATTCACTAAAAACAACTCAGATCATTAATATATAAATCAATGAGACAGTCTGTTGATACTAAATACATGTGCCAGTTAAGTTTATTCGCCTTTAGAAGGTGATGAGCAGTTATTCCTAAGTGTTCAGAACAGTACAGTAATTTAGGCTTTAGTAATGCAAAAGATGCTGCACATACACTAAATAGAATTTGATATAATAGCTCAGATAAAGATAAGTTTGATTTTGTTTGCTGGAAGAAACATTTTAACAGAACAATACAATTTGCTTTGTGTGATTTAACCCTTATTATACTTGAAGTTTGGGATGTTTTTAGACTTTTCAATGATTTCACAGTTATGCAAAAGAATCTTTAGACACTTATTAATAGGTGACAAAAAATGAAAATATTGGACTTTATAAAACTGCTGCAAATAATTGCAGTGGACAAGTCAGGGTACTCACATGTGTCTCTGACCAGCGGGGCTAGATGGAAATGTCCCGGTCTTTAGCTTTGACTGACAGGTTCCTTTTCATTTAACTTTATTGTTCCATGTGCAATAAACACACAAAAACGGGCTACAATAAAATGGTGGCTGACAGTGATCCACAGAGGCTGCAGATGCCTGCAGATGAGCGGGGGAGACTGGAAAACGGAGACCAGGAAAGTGGGACTCGAGTATAAGCCGAGGGGGGCTTTTTTCAGCACAAAAAATGTGCTGAAAAACTCGGCTTATACACGAGTATATACGGTATATAGATGAGCAAACACATGAAATTATATACTGGTTACAACCATAATACATGTTCAGACAATAATGAAATGTCTTAATCTGTATCATTCCTTCTATCAAATAGTGACACAGAGCGTTCTGTATTTAGTCACACTTTTGTAGACTTTGAGTACAATATGTCAGGTCCTAGTAGTTGTGAAAATAATGTAGATAGCTATTGTGTACAAGAAAAGAAGAAATGCTAATGTAATATAAACAGATGTGAGGTCTATCTATACTATAGAGGGATTTCCTTGACAGCATGGGAAAACCCCCTACCGTACAAATAGACCTCTCATCTATATATCTATTTCATTCTGCGGCGCCCTGGGTGTCAGGCAGTGGTGGCACTTGTGGTCCTGCAAGTGTCAACATGCCCTAGCTGCCATTGGTATACTGGTGCTTGTAGTTCTACAAGCACCAGCATGCACAGACTGGGTGTTTTTTCACTTGTTCTCTACTTTTCACACTTTATTGCCCTACACCCATCACCCCAGGGGTGTAGGAAGAGTCCTAGTGCTTTCAGCACGGGGCTAGGTCTTCCTAAAGGGGGGGGTCCTCACAATTTTTTTGCAGACCCCACTCCCTAGATAATCCCTAGATAATCCAGCTCTGTGCTGAACAGCCTGGGGTTGGTTGTCATTATCCCTCCCAATATCTCCTTCTTGGTTGACAACATCACTCTTTCTCCTGTCACCCAAACCAGCTGCCTTGGAGTAACCCATGACTCAACCCTCAGCTTTACCTCTTATATCCAGTCCCTCAACAATTCCTGCCACTTCCTCCTCCGTAACATCTCGAAAATCTGTCCCTTGCACCCCTTGCATTGTAACATGGTTTTGTCCAGGAGACTGAAATAAGAATCCTCTTCATTTAAGATCCTTAATGAATTAGGCCCTAGATCTTCTATGATACAATATCAGATTAAATACAATATTATAATTGAGATAGCTGTTAATGAGTAAAAATATTCATAAGACACCATATATTCCCTAGGCTAAACTCAATGTTATGGAATCTCAGGCCTCGGTAATTGCCTTTGAATCCCCACTGTTTGTCTTATTATGAGATGAAACAGATGGCCAGTACATATGCATGTATAGAGCAAGCAATCCTTCTCATGCAGACAAGTCAATACTCAGTCCTTCTTATGCATCACCAAGAATAGGAGCACTTGCTGGCTATATAGAGCCCAGTTCAATAAGTTATGTTTAAATTTAAACAACTGTTGTATCTCTCTTTATAGCTCACAATCACATAAAAACGATCCTTGTGTAAAGAGATGTATTTACAGCAAAGTATGACTGTCACATAATTGCTAGTAAATAAGTATACTCAGACAGGATGCTGGCATTCTGCAGACACAACCTTGTCTTGGCATTTTCTTGACAAATGAATGTAAGTGTCACCCGACACTGGAACAGATGGCTGTTAGGGAATCCTTTTCCCCAAGTAGTGATATGCACAGATCAAATTGTTTGTTTTCAGAGCTCATCCTGTTGGAGGGGCATTTCCTCACAAGTAGGCAGAATGAGTGATCGTTACAGCGTGTCTTACAAGTATATCTAGAATGCAAATACAGTGGCAATATAATCCCTGAGAAACAATTCCAAGTTTGGGTTCAAATTAGAGATGTTCACTGACCCCCGTGTTTTGGTTTTGGATCTGTATTTTATGCCTGAGATGCGTGCTAAATAATGCACTATTTCCACAAGCTGGGCATCGATTACCTTCAGGATTAGACAGAGCTTTGTGGGCTAATTCTAGCTGTTGTAGTCCTATAGAGTCATTGGTTAGTGCAATGACAGAACAATTACCTGTTGAGGTACCAGTGGACTTCTTCCTCATGCTTCTGCTGCAATCCCTTGCTTTTTTTTGACTGTGATAAATTAAAGAAGCAAAAATTCACCACAATAAATAATATTATTTCACATGAAATGGTTTTGAAATAATATTCAACCTAAGCAGGAAAATAAGGACAAACTTAAAAATTACATTAGCAGATTACCAAAAGTAGTTTACATTTTCTGTATTAAGTTAATTCAACAAGTGGATATGGCTTCTCACGTGGTAGCTGGTCTTCATACCCTCTTTGCCAAGGATCTTCTCGTTAAATCGCAAACCTATGAAAAAAAATAACAAAATGCAATTATTAAATATTTTTTTAAAAACCACAGAATTATACATTATTACAGAACACTTCTGTATGTTACATTGTGGATGAGACTCAAGGTCTTTTTTAGGGGGGAGGGGTTAAAGCACTTTTAATATGATAGTTGTTGTATTTACAACACCACATGGATAGTCCAAACACTCAAGATTAAGTAGACGCGGGGTGAATTGACACTTCACTGAACAGATTACAGGTGGCAAATAGATCTATTGTAATCAGAGTGTAGAAGTCCGTACAGCTAGAATTTATACAGAACAGACTGAATAAATGTCATCCCCAGAACTTTTTTTGGGCTTTAATTAGTTTAAAAATAGTGCCAATAACATGTAAAACACAATATATATATATATATATATATATATATATATATATATATATATATATAAGTTAACCTGTGCATGATACTCATGCATTCTAGTCAAATCAAGCTACTTAAGGTCTTAAAAAGGTTCTTGCCATGCATTTGGGCCTAGCCCAGGCCTCCTCGGGGGAAGAGCGTTACTTCCCGACGCAAGCGGCCTTTTTAATGTGTGTTCATGAGGTAAAATTACCTCACGAAAATTAGTTTGGCCCCTCAACTCGTAAATTTAGCCTTTACTACCCCTCCCACGGGGGGAAGGGGGGATGATGGAAGTTACCGGTAACTGACTTGACTATTCTAATTTTTTTGTCAAATAATGTCAGTATACCAAATTTCAGGTCAATTGGATGAGCCCTTTCTGAGAAAATAGTTTTTTACACACACACACACACACACACACACACACACACTAACGCACGCCTCTACACATGTGTGTTCATGATGTAAAATTACCTCACGAAAATGAGTTTGGGCCCTACCAAATTTCAGCCCTTTTTGATTTTTTTTCCCCACACACACTAAGAATTTAGTAGGTCAATGTATAACTCCGCCCAGCAGGTGGCGCTGCAACTTGTTTTTTTTTCCCACACACACACAGACAGGCAGACGCCACTAAGCATTTATATATTATATATATATATATATATATATATATAGTGGCACGAGCCCGCTACTGCTGAAGCACACGCAAACAACTTCTTCCTTTTTATGTAGTTTTATTGTCAGGATGGTAAATGTTTTGACACCGTACAGATTTCACAGCAAATATGGAGACCCTAAACACTAGCTAGACATAGACAGTCTCTCTCCAGACCAGCCAGCTTCCCCAGCGTTGGTCTCACTGAACAAGTAACACAGTCAGGCTTTTATACATGATACTCCTTCCCCAGCCTTAGCTTGATGGGATGGTGACACACCCACCTTCTCTTTATAAGGAAACACCCATCACTGGCTCTGTTTGCACTAACAAACACACCCTGTCTGTTTGCTGAGAGGAAATTCTGTAAATAAACAAAACTTTAAACTACACATAAGTTTTTACCTGGTTTAACCTCAACCTATGTGCATAACTGTGCCAATGTTTTATTCTGTTTGTATACTTGCTCTGCATCTTGTCAGATAAATGCCTCCCTTTGTTACAATATATATATATATATATATATATATATATATATATATATATATATATATACATATATATATATAACATTTGCAGTTCATATAATGTTTAACTATGGTGACATAACAAACATGATTTAAAGAAAATAAATAAAATAAAGAATAAAAAAAATTGTACTACTTTAGGAAGTTTTGGTATTTAAAATGTGTATGGGCAATATATGGTAGCAGTCAAATTAGAAATAAAATACATAGGTAGTGAAATAATAGTATTTAAGGCTTATTTTGGTAAGGCTCACAAGCCAGCCCTTGCTACATGTAAGACCCTGTATCTGGGAGGTGAGTGCATCTGATTGTAACTGCCTTTTGAAGTTGTTCAAAGCATAAAGAACTATAAGTTGCATTTACAGTGTACATGGATAGTAAATTATACTGAAAGTAAACATATGTGAGCATTAATACTGAGGTGAGCTAAAGTGTAGATTTTGCAAGGAAATTTTTTAAAATTAAACCTGACTGTTTATATGGGCATTGACAATGGTATGAAGAAGGGGGGGGGGGGGGGTTAGGGGAATAAAGGAAAATATTACTTTCTTACCTGGGAAATCAAAACTTTATTTTTTAGCCTCGCTAAAGTGTGGAGTGCAATTTGAAATGCTGGGTCACTCAACATCATCCTCCTCGGTTGAATCCTGGTCACCCATGTCCTGTTCCTCTTCTGCCTCTGTAATGGCGGATGTTGATGGAGCTGGAACAGATTCGCGACTCAGGACCACTGCTTCCTCTTCACTGGAGTCTAGAAGTTGTCACTTTTCTTCGGCCTTGTCCTGAGAAGAAACACACCTCATACGCTCCCTAGACATACTGGGTGATAACAAAAGTACAGAAAAAAAATAAATTGGGCTTTGAAAAAGGCAGTTTTTGCTCTCCGGAATTCGGTTGTGAATTAATTCACTATACAAACAAAATTCTGCAGCACTGGAAAACGATTTCAGGAACCAGGAATTGGGTCAGCAAAGCCAGATCCACCACAACAACTAGCAAGCTTGTTAGAATCGTAGAAATGGCAGCGTGCATATTCGCGCCAAAGATTTTTATAGTAGCGGTTCTGAAGTGCGAAATGTATCAACTTTATGTTAATTATTTGCATCTGATAGGATGGTATTAATGTATTCATATTTCTGTGACGTCATTAGTGTATTAGGACTACCTGTTCATTTATTTGAACAACTTTATTGAAAAGACAATTTTAATGGCGTGTTTTGTTAATAATTATGTTTTTAACAACCTAAATAAAAATGAAGTTAACTGAGAAAATGAGACTTATAATATTGATGTATGAAAAAAATGGGCGCAAGGTTTATTTGGACATATTGGCATACTGTTCAAATATTTGCGTGTGTTGATATTAAATATTTCGGTACATTAAATATGTCATTTTTAATGTCTGTCGTATTTTTGATGATGCCTGTGTTATTCTAATATTTACGTGTGTAGGTATTATTTCAGTATATTCTATATGTCATTTTTAATGTCTGTTTTTTGGGTGATGTCTGCATTATGTGTGTCGATATTTATGTATGTCAAGCTAATACATATTTTGGTATTTGTGTAGTTATTTTGGTCTGGTAGGAATTAGCTAGGTCGTGATTTGTATTAATAGGTGTTAGTATGTTTTCATATTTATTTTTTGTAGGTATGTTTTGTGTAGGTGTTTTACATGTGTAGTGATTATATGTGTCGTAATTTTGGTTGTAGACATGTTTAACTGTCAGTGTTTTAATACTGTCTTCATTGACGGGTTCGGATAATCGATCGCGTCTAAATATTACAGATCGGTATTTTTGCGTGTAAATTATTGGCATTGGAAAAATCAGCGCCACAAATGTGACTACCGCTGGTTTGACCAAAGCAACAATAAGATTGCATCCTGATCCCAAATTCTGTGGATGTAAAATTTGACATAACTTAGAACATTTCAAGATACCCTATGATGTATTGACTTGAATTTTATATTTAGTAACTGTAAATTTTTTAACTAAGCCTATATATCTGTCTGAGTGTAGGAGAGGTTTAGGGTAATATTTATGAACCTCCAAAGTGGTCTAAATTCCCCAAAAACTTTCAATGGATTGCTGAATTTTCAAGTTTCAAGACTATTTATTAATAAAGGTCCCAGCCTCTTTAATTGCAAATCCAGTTCTTATCACAAAGATAAGAAATTGTAACGTGAGCATAAACAGACCCTTATGACTTTTATTGGAAATGTTTCTGTTCCCTGTGATAGGAATCCCATCTTCCTTGAAAGTCAAAATCTCTCTGATCAAATACCTGACCATGGTGATCTTCATGTGTTCTGCTCAGCACTCGGCTATTAGCAGTGGTCTGGTGAGTGACATAGATCATTTCATATTTTATTCTTTTATTTTTTTTAAATCACGTATGTTTTATTATTTTTCAGAAAAACAAATAAGTACAAAATAAACCTTATCTAGTAACCAAATATTAATGGAGGAGATTGCACAATATACAGACAGTAGATATAACAGCTAATAGCTATGCACACTTTGGCTTGCATTTGTATATCTATTAAGTATTGCCTAGTTCTATTTACAAAGTTCTTCAGATAGAGACCAAAAGAGATTCAAAACCAAAAGTGGGATAGGGATGTCATTTCTAGCAATGCACCTTGTGACATTATGCCAAAATTGTTTTATCATAGGATACTCCCAGAACAGATGCCAAAATGAACCTGCTATATGGCAACATTCAGGATAGAGTGGATTTATCATTTCCCCATACTTAACCAACCTTGTGGAAGTAAGATATACCCTATGTATAATGTTAAATTTAATCTTGTATAATCTAATGGAAGAGGCAGACTTCATTTGGCTAAACATTATGGTCTCCCACTCTTTGTCCTGCAAAGTTCATGAATCTACCTCCCATGTGGCTCTAAGGCCTGCCAGAGCATAACTTTGCACCTGGGCATTGGAGTGGGAGGTAAATTTAAAATGTGGGGACAGATTATAGGTGGGTTAGGGCATGTCCTAGATCAACTGTAAATTTGAGTGTACAAATCAAGCTATCAAATATTTGTGTGCTAGCTGAAAAAACAACCAGTATTTAACTTATGTGCAAAGTAATAAACTAATTTGCACCCCTTGCATTGTAACATGTTTTTTCCCGTAGAACATTCACTCCTGTTTTTTGCCTTACTTTCCCTAATGACTCAGGCCCAGAGGATCTTAGTTTGCACTATCATTTTAATTAGGCTTATTCTACCTGCCAATGACAAGGGCAGCCTCTTCCAAACCTGATATCTGTCCTTGAGACAGTCAATTTATGTCTGGACATCCTTTATCAGTTGAAGTACCACAAAGCTCAGTCCTAGGTCCTTTGCTATTATCTATCTACACCACTTCTTTTGGAAAACTAATAAGCTCCTTTCAGGGCCGCGCGCTCCCATTAGGCAGCCTTAGGCAGCTGCCTAGGGTGCCAGCCTCTGGGGGCGGCACTAAGGCCGGGCACACAGTCATATTTATTTTAGATGAATGCGGGCGGTGCGGTCGCCTAGAGCAGATCGCCCGCCCGCCCTCAATAATGCGATGCTGCTACAGTGCAGCACTGCATTTTAAAATCTACCCGGCGCCTGGCTTCACGACGCTGCCAGTGTAGAGGAGCCGATAGGAGACAGAAGAAAGAAGAAACGAAAGGCGGGCAATAAGAGAAAAGAAGAAAAATGAGGAAGTTAAGGTGAGTACAGGAAAGAGGAGGCTACAGAAAAGGGGGGAGAGAACAGAGGGAGCAGAAATGGGGGGAGAAAACAGAGGCTGTACAAAGGGGGAGAGAACGGAGGCTGCAGAAAGGGGGGAGAGAACAGAGGCTGTACAAAGGGGGAGAGAATGGAGGCTATACAAAGGAGGGAGAGAATGGAGCTATACAAAGGGGGGAGAGAATGGAGGCTATACAAAGGGGGGAGAGAATGGAGGATATACAAAGGGGGGAGAGAATGGAGGCTATACAAAGGGGGGAATGGAGGCTATACAAAGGGGGGAGCAAATGGAGGCTATAAAAAGGGGGGGGGAGAATGGAGGCTATACAAAGATGGGGGAGAATGGAGGCTATACAAAGGGGGGAGAGAAATGGAGGCTATACAAAGGGGGTTGAGAATGGAGCTATACAAAGGGGGAGAGAATGGAGGCTACAGAAAGGGGGAAGAGAATGGAGGCTGTACAAAGGGGGAGAGAATGGAGGCTACAGAAAGGGAGGGTGGATGCTACAGAAAGGGAGGGAACAATGGAGGCTACAGAAAATGTGCGGAGGAGAGAGTGGATGCTACAGAAAATAGGGGGGGGTGGAGAATGAATGCTACAGAATATTGGGGAGTGGGAGGGGGCTGGAGAAAATGGGGAGATGGGGGATTACACTTAGAAATGTCCTTGAGTTAGAGACTATGGGGTCTATGTACTAAAATAGTGCCGTGACAAAATGCAGCTATGCATAATGAAGCACCGCTTTAATTCACCTTGCTGGGGCTACTCTAGGATAGTTAAGAAACCATTTATGTTTTTTAGTATTTGCCCTCTATTTGGCTCTCCTTTGTTGCCCTCTATTAGTATAATTACTTAAGCTTTGCCTAGGGTGCCGAGCAACCTTGCAACGGCCCTGGCTCCTTTAGATTTCAGTATCATCTCTATGCGGATTCAATCTTTTAAAAAAATAATTAATAATATTCCCATCCAAAAACAGAAGCTTCCTGCCTGACATTTCTTTTTCTGTTGACAACATGGCCCTAAATTCCACCCTGCAAGCTCCCTGCCTAGGTGTTATCCTTGACTCACAACTATTCATTGTTCTCCACATCTATATATACATCATGCTGCATACATCTAAAAAATATTTCCAGAATACATACATATCTCACACAAGACACTGCAAAAACTTTAATTCATGCACTCATCATCTCCCGCATCGACTATTGCAATTCCCTCCTTACTGGTCTTCCCAAAATCAGACTCAAGCCCCTACAATCTAAATTGCAGTGGCTAGATTAATTTTCCTTGCAAATCGTTTTTCCTTTGCTGAGTCGCTCTGTAAGTCTCCACATCGGTTGCCAGTTTTTCAATGAATCCAATATAAAATTGTTCTACTAACATACAAGGCAAAATTGCACCAACACACTTCTCCTCACTTGTCTCAAAATATCTCCCAAATTGACACCTTCGTTCTGCACACGATCTGCGTTTCTTTTCCACTCTCATCACTTCCTCCAATTCTCGGTTGCAGGACTTTTTTTCGGGCTGCACTTTATGGAATTCATTCCCTCGCACCACAAAACTTTTGTCACTCACCGGACCGTGAGTGCCTCTTCTCGGACATTTAGGAACCGTGGTCGTCCTCCATCCTGAGGGTCTGCGCATGCGCAGCCCTTTCCTATACTTCAGTGTATGTCCCTTTAACTCAATTGGCAGATCAGGCAACACTCCCTATATTAAGCACCTGTGGTCAACACCACGTTGCCTGATCTTGGAGTCTCATTCCCCATGAGCCTCTGAAGGTGTTTCCTCGTGTATTCAGCGCTGCTGATTCCTGTGGTTTCCAAACCACTTCTACCTCTGTGGTTTCCTAACCACTTCTACTACTGTGGTTCCCATACCACTTCTACCATCAACTGTATCATCGTTGTGGTCCCCATACCACTTCTACCATCAACTGTATCATCGTGACTGTGAGCTGATTCCTATCCGCTGCCTCCGTGCACTACAGTCTCCTATACCACTTCAACGCTATTATATATCATCGTGACTGTTTGCTGATTCCTATCCGCTGCCTCCGTGCACTACAGTCTCCTATACCACTTCAACGCTATTATATATCATCGTGACTGTTTGCTGATTCCTATCCGCTGCCTCCGTGCACTACAGTCTCCTATACCACTTCAACGCTATTATATTCCATAGTGACTGTTTGCTGATTCCTATCCGCTGCCTCCGTGCACTACAGTCTCCTATACCACTTCAACGCTATTATATTCCATTGTGACTGTTTGCTGATTCCTATCCGCTGCCTCCGTGCATTACAGCCTTCTCTCCTTATCCACTCACCTGTTCATCATCAAGTCTGTGAGCTGATTCCTAGCCGCTGCCTCCGTGCACTGCAGTCTCCAGCTTGCAACTCGTCTGTGTTCATCATCGTGACTGTGAGCTGATTCCTATCCGCTGCCTCCGTGCACTACAGCCTCCAGCTGGCAACTCGCCTGTGTTCATCATCGTGACTGTGAGCTGATTCCTATCCGCTGCCTCCGTGCACTACAGCCTCCAGCTGGCAACTCGCCTGTGTTCATCATCGTGACCGTGAGCTGATTCCTATCCTCTGCCTCCGTGCACTACAGCCTCCAGCTGGCAACTCGCCTGTGTTCATCATCGTGACTGCAAGCTGATTCCTATCCGCTGCTCCTGTGCACCTCAGCCTCATCTCATCTCTCCCGTGGGCCCGCAGAGTCTTGCTGCCGCTGCCAGTCCTATCGTCCATCCACTGCTGATCCGCTCTCCACGTCTTCCTGGTTCCCCTGGTCGCTACCCTCCTGTCAGCATTGGATTCGTGTTCCTGTTGGTCTACTTACCTGTGCGCTGCACCTACTAGACTCCTGCTTCTTACATCCAG
Organism: Mixophyes fleayi; assembly: GCF_038048845.1. Lineage (NCBI taxonomy): Eukaryota > Metazoa > Chordata > Amphibia > Anura > Limnodynastidae > Mixophyes > Mixophyes fleayi. Next base: position 38,837,065 of record NC_134403.1, on the reverse strand, counting down.
GGACTTCTCATCCTGTCGGCCTCCTGCCGCCCAGGTATCACTGCACTTCTGTCTGACTGCCTTCTGAACCACGGTATGCATACTTCTCGTTGACTGTGCTGGTGTATTGCATATCTTGCTGGACTGTGTTGGTTCTCCTCTGGAGTCTGCAATCCGCTGAGTCTTTTGCCATCATTGACTGTGTTACCTTGTGCTGGACTACTTCAGAGACTTCCTACATTTGCAGACCTGTTCAGTCATTTATATATATTGTGCATATTACTGTGGATCGTGTTTAATGTGCCCGTGTACATCCTGTGTTGCAGTCTCTCCCTGTACACCTCCTCACATATATTTTCAGTGGTACAACTTGCTGAAGGCAGACCACTGATTCCTGTTCCAGTATCACCTGTTCCATTCCTCTCACATAGCAGTGGTACAACTTGCTACCGCAGACCACTGACTTCCCGGATACCTCCACTTGGATTCCATTCCTTCACTCAGACAGCGGTACCACTTGCTATCCGCAGACCGCTGACTCTCATCACCTCCTCGTTTCTGTTGGACATTCCTCCTCACTATAGCAGTGGTACAACTTGCTAACGCAGACCACTGACTACCTCCACTTGCCCTTGTCCATACAGTTCCTCGTGTATTATCACCTCCATATTACCAGTGCTGCTAGTCATAGACTTTCCTGAGCATCTCATCATCTACTATTGCCTGTTCCGTGATCACCCTGCTACCAGAGTACACTATTACCATCTACATTGCTCTGGTAAGCTTACCACCTGGTGATCCCTGGGTAAAGACTCCTAGTGCCCGTGACAGTAAGATCAGGCCATGACAGACCCAGATACGGAACCTACCGCCAAAGAGATGCTGCAGCATCTGGTCAGCCGTGTGGAGCAACAGGATGCCCGCCAACAGCTGTTACTTCAGTGTTATCAGTCATTAACCTCCCAAGGAACATCTGGACAGACTGTGACAGCTACTCCTGAGGCTTCTGTGCTTTCCTCCGTTTCCCCAGTGCCATCCCAGGTGTCTACAGCTTCCACGCTTCACCTGCCTACTCCGTCAAAGTACGATGGAGACCCCAAAACTTGTAGGGGTTTCCTTAACCAATGTTCAGTCCATTTTGAGCTCCAACCTCAAAATTTTTCTACCCATCGTTCCAGAGTGGCCTATCTTATCTCTTTGTTTTCAGGACAAGCCCTGGCTTGGGCCTCCCCTCTGTGGGAGAGAAATGACCCTATATTGCAAGATAGTGCCAAATTCATTTCTACATTTCGAAGTGTGTTCGATGAACCAGGTCGTGTGACCTCCGCTGCTTCCAGCATCCTCCGCCTACGACAAGGACCTCATACAGTAGGCCAGTACGTCATTCAATTTAGGATCTTAGCCTCTGAACTTCAGTGGAACACTGAAGCCCTAGTAGCCGCCTTCTGGCAGGGGCTCTCCGATAAAATTAAAGATGCACTGACTACTCAAGAGCTTCCTTCGTCACTTGAAGATTTGATCTCTCTTTGCCATCGTGTTGATATGAGATTTCGTGAAAGGGAGGCTGAGAGAACAACTTCTGCTAAAGCACCTCTTCGTTCTAACCCTCAATTTCGTCCAGTTTCACCCTCTGTGATTCCCATGGAGATAGGACGTTCCAAATTATCTTCCGAGGAGAGAAAACGAAGAGTAAAGAATAGACTCTGTATCTATTGTGCTGATTCCACTCATATTCTCAGCTCCTGCCCTAAGAGATCGGGAAATGCCAGGCCCTAACTAGTTCTGGAGAGGTGAAGTTAGGGTCCCTGGAGTCCTCTCCATCTTCCTTGAAATCTAAAGTCTGCGCTTTTGATGTTACGATTTCCTCTGCTACCAAAACCTTTGAGTCACAGGCATTAATTGATTCCGGAGCAGCAGGAAATTTTATTTCCAAATCATTAGTAAATCAATGGTCTCTACCAGTGATTACCTTAAAAACACCCATTACTGTGACGGCTATAGATGGATCACGTCTCATCAACGGTCTCATCACTCAGAGTACGTCTCCAGTAACACTTCAGATTGGTGCCCTGCATCATGAAGTAATATCGTTTTTAATCCTTCCTGTTACGACAAGTCCGATTGTCTTAGGCCTTCCATGGCTTCAGTGTCACTCTCCCCAGATTGACTGGCGCACCCCTCAAGTCACGTCTTGGGGGCCTGAATGTCATCATCGTTGCCTTTCCCAAATTATTCCTCTCAAAGTACAGCAATCTTCCATCTCATCTACCTCACCGGGACTCCCTCCTCAATATGCTTCATTTACCGATGTGTTTGATAAAGCTCAGTCTGAACGCCTTCCTCCTCATCGTTCTTGGGATTGTCCGATCGACCTTCTACCTGGCAAGACTCCCCCCAGGGGCCGGGTCTATCCACTCTCGTTACCTGAGACTCAAGCTACATCTGAGTATATACAGGAGAACCTCCAGCGTGGGTTTATTCGACCTTCCACCTCTCCCGCTGGAGCTGGGTTCTTCTTCGTCAAAAAGAAGGATGGATCATTACGCCCTTGCATTGATTTTCGTGGACTCAACGCCATTACTATCAAGAATCGGTACCCCATTCCGCTGATCACTGAGCTATTCGATCGCATCAAGGGAGCCCGTATTTTCACTAAGTTGGATCTTCGTGGTGCCTACAATTTAATCAGAATCCGTTCCGGTGACGAATGGAAGACAGCGTTTAACACCAGAGACGGGCATTACGAATATCTGGTAATGCCTTTCGGGCTGTGTAATGCCCCCGCTGTTTTTCAAGGCTTCATCAATGAGATCTTTCGGGACTTATTATATGTATGTGTCGTCGTCTACCTGGACGACATATTGATCTTTTCCCAGGACCTGCCTTCTCACCACCAACATGTGGCAGAAGTCCTCTCCAGGCTACGAAAAAATTCATTGTTCTGTAAATTAGAAAAATGTTCATTCGAATTACCCCAGATTCCATTCTTGGGGTATATAGTTTCCGGAGTTGGCCTGAAGATGGATCCGGACAAGGTGAATGCTGTACTACATTGGCCCCAGCCAACTACTCTTCGTGCTATTCAGCGTTTTTTAGGTTTTGCCAATTACTATAGACGCTTCATTCAAGACTTTTCTTCCATTGCATCTCCTATTGTGGCCCTGACTCGAAAAGGGGCTAATCCTAAGCAATGGTCGCCTGAGGCTTTTCAAGCCTTTCAAACACTCAAAGAGTCCTTCTCTTCGGCTCCAATCCTTCGACAGCCTGATGTGACACTCCCCTTCTTTCTAGAAGTAGATGCCTCTAATGTGGGCTTGGGAGCTATTCTCTCCCAACGCTCTGAACAGCAAAAATTCCATCCTTGTGCCTTCTATTCTCGGGGTCTTCTGCCCGCAGAGAAGAATTATACTATCGGGGACAAGGAGTTACTGGCTATCAAAGCTGCATTAGAGGAGTGGAGATACCTATTGGAAGGAGCTCGCCATCCAGTGACGATCTTCACGGATCATAAGAACTTGTCATATCTTCAGTCTGCCCAATGCTTGAACCCTCGCCAAGCAAGATGGTCTCTTTTCTTTTCCCGTTTCGAATTAATAATAACCTTCAAACCAGCTGCCAAGAACAAAAAAGCTGACGCTTTATCTAGAGCTTTTGTGACGTCCTCTGATATAGAAGAGGTTTCCAACCATACCATTCTAGACCCCAAATGTATCTCACTGGCTGCTTCATCCACCAAAACGCTACCATTTGGGAAGACTCTCGTGCCTCCTACTCTAAGGAGGAAAATCCTTTCGTGGTTCCATGCCTCTCGTTTTTCTGGACACGCCGGTGAACACAAGACCTTTGAGATGCTCTCTCGAAGTTACTGGTGGCCTTCAATGAGGAGAGACGTCAAAGAGTTCATTGCTTCCTGTGAATTATGTTCCCAATTCAAATCTTCCCGCAGAACTCCAGCAGGGTTGCTGCGACCACTACCCATTCCGTCCAAGCCGTGGACCCATATTAGTATGGATTTCGTTACTGACTTACCACCTAGTAAGAATCATAACACTATTTGGGTGGTGGTGGACAGATTTTCGAAGATGGCTCATTTCGTCCCTCTGTCTGGTTTGCCTTCCTCGTCTATCCTGGCCGAACATTTCATTAAAGAGATCTTCCGCATCCATGGATGTCCGTCTGAGATTGTGTCAGATAGAGGAGTACAATTCGTTTCCAGATTCTGGCGAGCCCTTTGTAAAACCTTGGGCATACGATTAGCACTCTCATCTTCTTACCATCCGCAATCCAACGGACAGACTCAGCGTGTCAATCAAGATCTTGAGACTTTTATAAGGATGTTCTCTTCAGCCAATCAAGACAACTGGGTAGAGTTGCTTCCTTGGGCCGAATTCGCCCATAACAACATGTACCATGAGTCATCATCCAAAACTCCATTTTTTGTGGTCTACGGTCACCATCCGTCTTTTCCGGAATTTCCTGCCCTCCCGCCCACCCAAGTTCCAGCGGTGGAGACGGCCTGTCAGACCTTTAAAAATATCTGGTCTCAGGTCAAAACCTGTTTGAAGAAAACATCTATCAAATATAAATCTTTCGCAGATAAGAAGAGGCGGGCTATTCCACCACTAAAAATTGGAGATCGTGTCTGGTTATCTACTAAAAACATTCGTTTGAAGGTCCCATCTATGAAATTCGCCCCTCGTTTTATTGGTCCATATAGGATCATTCAAGTAATCAATCCTGTATGTGTGAAACTTCTTCTTCCTAAGAATCTTCGGATTTCTAATGCCTTCCATGTGTCCTTACTCAAGCCTCTTATTATCAACCGTTTTTCAAAACCTCCCTCAGCTCCGCAGCCAGTTCAAGTTCATCAGGAGGAGGATTTTGAAATTACTGAGGTATTAGACGCAAAGATTTCGCGAGGAGTGCTCCGTTTCCTCGTTCATTGGAGGGGCTTTGGTCCTGAGGAGCGCTCTTGGATCAAAGCTGAAGATCTTAATGCTCCTGCCCTTTTGAAGAAGTTTTATTTCAAAAATCCGGACAAGCCCGGTTCCAGGCGTTCTGTGCCCACCTTTAAAAGGGGGGGTACTGTCACTCACCGGACCGTGAGTGCCTCTTCTCGGACATTTAGGAACCGTGGTCGTCCTCCATCCTGAGGGTCTGCGCATGCGCAGCCCTTTCCTATACTTCAGTGTATGTCCCTTTAACTCAATTGGCAGATCAGGCAACACTCCCTATATTAAGCACCTGTGGTCAACACCACGTTGCCTGATCTTGGAGTCTCATTCCCCATGAGCCTCTGAAGGTGTTTCCTCGTGTATTCAGCGCTGCTGATTCCTGTGGTTTCCAAACCACTTCTACCTCTGTGGTTTCCTAACCACTTCTACTACTGTGGTTCCCATACCACTTCTACCATCAACTGTATCATCGTTGTGGTCCCCATACCACTTCTACCATCAACTGTATCATCGTGACTGTGAGCTGATTCCTATCCGCTGCCTCCGTGCACTACAGTCTCCTATACCACTTCAACGCTATTATATTCCATAGTGACTGTTTGCTGATTCCTATCCGCTGCCTCCGTGCACTACAGTCTCCTATACCACTTCAACGCTATTATATATCATCGTGACTGTTTGCTGATTCCTATCCGCTGCCTCCGTGCACTACAGTCTCCTATACCACTTCAACGCTATTATATATCATCGTGACTGTTTGCTGATTCCTATCCGCTGCCTCCGTGCACTACAGTCTCCTATACCACTTCAACGCTATTATATTCCATAGTGACTGTTTGCTGATTCCTATCCGCTGCCTCCGTGCACTACAGTCTCCTATACCACTTCAACGCTATTATATTCCATTGTGACTGTTTGCTGATTCCTATCCGCTGCCTCCGTGCATTACAGCCTTCTCTCCTTATCCACTCACCTGTTCATCATCAAGTCTGTGAGCTGATTCCTAGCCGCTGCCTCCGTGCACTGCAGTCTCCAGCTTGCAACTCGTCTGTGTTCATCATCGTGACTGTGAGCTGATTCCTATCCGCTGCCTCCGTGCACTACAGCCTCCAGCTGGCAACTCGCCTGTGTTCATCATCGTGACTGTGAGCTGATTCCTATCCGCTGCCTCCGTGCACTACAGCCTCCAGCTGGCAACTCGCCTGTGTTCATCATCGTGACCGTGAGCTGATTCCTATCCTCTGCCTCCGTGCACTACAGCCTCCAGCTGGCAACTCGCCTGTGTTCATCATCGTGACTGCAAGCTGATTCCTATCCGCTGCTCCTGTGCACCTCAGCCTCATCTCATCTCTCCCGTGGGCCCGCAGAGTCTTGCTGCCGCTGCCAGTCCTATCGTCCATCCACTGCTGATCCGCTCTCCACGTCTTCCTGGTTCCCCTGGTCGCTACCCTCCTGTCAGCATTGGATTCGTGTTCCTGTTGGTCTACTTACCTGTGCGCTGCACCTACTAGACTCCTGCTTCTTACATCCAGGGACTTCTCATCCTGTCGGCCTCCTGCCGCCCAGGTATCACTGCACTTCTGTCTGACTGCCTTCTGAACCACGGTATGCATACTTCTCATTGACTGTGCTGGTGTATTGCATATCTTGCTGGACTGTGTTGGTTCTCCTCTGGAGTCTGCAATCCGCTGAGTCTTTTGCCATCATTGACTGTGTTACCTTGTGCTGGACTACTTCAGAGACTTCCTACATTTGCAGACCTGTTCAGTCATTTATATATATTGTGCATATTACTGTGGATCGTGTTTAATGTGCCCGTGTACATCCTGTGTTGCAGTCTCACCCTGTACACCTCCTCACATATATTTTCAGTGGTACAACTTGCTGAAGGCAGACCACTGATTCCTGTTCCAGTATCACCTGTTCCATTCCTCTCACATAGCAGTGGTACAACTTGCTACCGCAGACCACTGACTTCCCGGATACCTCCACTTGGATTCCATTCCTTCACTCAGACAGCGGTACCACTTGCTATCCGCAGACCGCTGACTCTCATCACCTCCTCGTTTCTGTTGGACATTCCTCCTCACTATAGCAGTGGTACAACTTGCTAACGCAGACCACTGACTACCTCCACTTGCCCTTGTCCATACAGTTCCTCGTGTATTATCACCTCCATATTACCAGTGCTGCTAGTCATAGACTTTCCTGAGCATCTCATCATCTACTATTGCCTGTTCCGTGATCACCCTGCTACCAGAGTACACTATTACCATCTACATTGCTCTGGTAAGCTTACCACCTGGTGATCCCTGGGTAAAGACTCCTAGTGCCCGTGACAACTTTCCTTTAGTCTTCAAACATTCAAGCATTCTCTGAAAACCCACCTCTTCAGACAAGCTTATAATATTCATAAACCACCCTCTTAATGTCCCTAGGTTACTCTATTACATCCCTCTACACAGCTAACACAAGACAACAAGCCTCTGACCAACTTATTTGTGTGACTGATCATACAGCCCACTAAATACTTTTTAACCTTTGCAATATATTCAATATGATGTAGCACTTACCCTTGTGTATCAAACTATTGTCCTATAGATTGTAAGCTTGTGAGCAGTGCCCTCTTAACTCTCTGTATGCATTTCCCAGTATTGTTTTATTACTGTTTGTTCCCAATTGTAAACTGCTAAGGAATCTGCTGGTGCTATATAAAGAAATGTTGATGATGATCATGACATTAAGTTGTATATACTGCTACATGCCATTTGTAACCCATATACCTAAAATCTTGAACTTGGATGTCCATTGCAGAGTCATTTGTCTAGAAAGGTGTCCTGTCCCAAGGTTTCTTAGAGAGAATTGTCACAATTGATTTTGAGCCCTGAAAAGGAGTCAAATCCATCATCTACCTGGAGTAAGGAGTCCCCAGACTAACCATCATCAGACAGAAACAGCAACTTATCATCTGCATAAAGTGCTATCTTCTTTGTCAGCTGACCCACCTCAAGACAATGAAAGCCTGGGTGGCATCTAATTATACAGGCCACAGGGTCAATGGCTATTGCAAACAATGCAGGTGAAAGGGGCAATTCCCCTCGGGTACCCTTACCCAGACCAAAAGCTGAGTATACATAGCCATTTTTGCAAACTTGTCCCACAGGACTAGAGTATAATCACTTAATCCAGTTTGTAAAGGTTTGCCTACACCTTATCTTTTCAGTGGCTTCCAGAGAAACGGCCATTCTACAGAATTGAAAGCCTTGGTGGCCACAGATATGTGACATTTGAAATATTGTATATAGTAGCCTCAGATTGGTAGCCGTGGACTTCCCAGGCATGAACCCGGTCTGGACTGGGTGGATTATCTCCTTAATAACTTTATTCAGGCACTAGAATTTTTCCTTGGACTTTTCCATCAGCGGGGAAATCGGGTGATATGAATCAAGGTAATGAGGGTCTTTTCCTGCTTTTGGAACCACCACAATCAGGGCTTCAGACATGGATTGGGATAAGGAAGCTGAATTCAACAAGCCATTACAGTCTCAAGGGATGTAAAACGCCATATGTTTTTTATATAGTTCATTCGGAATTCCATACACTCCTGGTGCCTAACCATTGGGGAAAGATATGATTGCAATGTATACCCCCTCAAACATAAATGGAGAGTACAAAAATTCTCAACCTTCAAAGGAGAGTTTGGGGAAGCAAATATTGTACAAATAGAGTCTCAATTCATCACCAGTATGCCTATGAAGCATACTGAATTTGATAATGCTTGTAGAATACATCAGCAATGTCCTGGATTTTCACCTGTTTTTGACCTGTTATAGTTTATATTTCTGGGATATTACTGTTAGAATGTTTTGCTCTCTAGTTCTCTCATTCGCACATCTGCAAGTACTCCCATTCAAGCAGCCACCACCTTTGCTCTGGGTCTACATCTCTTTTTTAGAATATTGTTTACTTTCAGTGACTCTAATACTCAGGGTGCCTCGCATAAATCCTGTAAATGCATCCCTGTGTCGGATAACTGTGTCGAGTGTAGGGGTGTGCACCGGCCACTTTTGGGGTTTGGGGTTTTGGGTTCTGATTAGCTTGAGGTTTTGGGTTCTGATTTGTTTTGACAAAACACCCCACAAAAGGTTTTGGTTCTGATTTTGGGTTTTGGGTTCTGATTTTTTTTAAAAAAAGCATAAAAAGTGCTAAAATCCATATTTTTGGTTTTTTTTCACTCCTAAACTATTATTAACCTCAATAACATTCATTTCCACTAATTTCCAGTCTATTCTGAACACCTCACACCTCACAATATTGTTTTTAGTCCAAAAGGTTGCACCGAGGTAGCTGGATGTCTAAGCTAAGCGACACAAGTGGGCGGCCCAAACACGTGGCCCATCTAAGAGTGGCACTGCAGTGGCAGACAGGATAGCAGTTTGCAAGAGTTTGCTAGAGGTGCAAGATGGAATTGTCCTTGGACCCTCCCACCAACCCTGATGTTGTTGAAATAGGACATTCGCACTTTAACAAACCAATCAGGAACAGTGAACGTAGTTTAATCTCTGGTACTAATATTTCTGGAGTGCAGGAACAGTGAACGTAGTTTAATCTCTGGTACTAATATTTCTGGAGTGCAGGAACAGTGACCGTGGTTTAATCTCTGGTACTAATATTTCTGGACTGCAGGAACAGTGAACGTAGTTTAATCTCTGGTACTAATATTTCTGGACTGCAGGAACAGTGAACGTAGTTCAATCTCTGGTACTAATATTTCTGGACTGCAGGACTCTGATCGAGATCGTGGAGGAAATTGACGAGGAGGGTGTTGCTGGTGTGGATACAACAGGACCAAGGGATTTAGGTGTCCCTGGACTGCTGACGGTCCTAGCCACAGGTCCTGAACTAAACACTGAATTATGAAGGTTCTTCAGGTGACGTATAAGGGCAGTTGTCCCTAGGTGGCCAAGATCCTTACCCCTGCTTATTTGAGGTTTACATAAGGTACATATGGCCATACATTTGTTGTCCGGATTGGGATAGAAATAACTCCAGACCGAAGAGGTGCATTTTTTGGTCTTCTGCCCAGGCATGACGATGGGCTTTTTCATCCCATGGACAACAACTGTTTCACCCCCTGGTGCCTCATTTAAGATAACCACATCAGCATCCTCCTCGTCAAGATCCTCCTCAGCGCCAGCTACATCAATATCCTCCTCCCGGTGTACAACATTCACACCTTCATTAGCCAAATCTGTAACTGGACTGTGAGTGATCCTTCCAGCATATGCAGAGGGTGTGCTGCAAATGGTGGAAGGAGCCACCTCTTCCCGTACAGTGATGGGAAGGTCAGGCTTTGCAACCACCAACACCCTTGGTCTCACCTTGGGGATTTGTGATGCCATCTCTTTAGAAGGCAGAGTTATTTGCTGTGTTGTTGATGACAGCTTAAGTCTCTTAAATTTTTAAGAGGGGGGGGGAGGAGGAGGGCTTAGATCCTTGGGTGAAGCTGAACCACTAGTCATGAACACGGGCCAGGGCCTAAGCCGTTCCTTGCCACTCTGTGTCGTAAATGGCATATTGGCAAGTTTACATTTCTCCTCAGATGATTTCAATTTTCTTTTTTTGCTAATTTTAGTGAACTTTGGCTTTTTGGATTTTACATGCCCTCTACTAGGAGATTGGGCATTGGCCTTGGCAGACGACGTTGATGGCATTTCATCGTCTATGTCATGAATAGTGGCAGCTTCAGCATTAGGAGGAAGTGGTTCTTGATCTTTCCCTACTTTATCCTCCAAATTTTGGTACTCCATTATATGCAGCACAAGAGAGCGTACCCCTAAACCACACACACTCGGCAAAGCCTTTACAAATTATCTGCGGCACAGGAGAGTACCACTGGACTGGAGTTATACAGCAGTACCTATTTTTTGGTACAGCAGCAACAGTGAACGTAGTTTGACTTTGAAATAGCAGTACCTATTTTTTGGTACAGCAGCAACAGTGAACGTAGTTTGTCTTTGAAATAGCAGTACCTATTTTTTGGTACAGCAGCAACAGTGAACGTAGTTTGACTTTGAAATAGCAGTACCTATTTTTTGGTACAGCAGCAACAGTGAACGTAGTTTATATAAACTATATAACGTATTTTTATATATTGCAGTACTAATATTTCTTGACTGCAAGAACAGTGAACCTATTCATATATTGCAGTAGAAATTTTTAGAGACTTTTTTTATATATTTTTTAAATTATTTTTGTATAAGTTTTTATATATTTTTTTTTATTTTTTTATAACTTTTTAATAATTTTGAAATAACAATGCCCTTAGCAGAACAGAGCACAGGACACAGCAGCACCACTGGACTCAGCAGGACAGAGCACAGGACAAAGCACCACTGGACTCAGCAGGACAGAGCACAGGACAAATCACCACTAAACTGATCAGCAGGACAGAGCACAGGATCTCAAAGGAAACCACTGAAAAGCAGGACAGGAGCTCCCTAACTACAACCTCCCTCACGAGTGATCGCAGGCAGAATGAAGATGGCGGCCGCGAGCAGTGAATTTATGATATCCGAGTCTTGCGAGATCCGACGTGAGACTTGGATGTCATAGCCTCGTTTTGGATTGCTTTGGCGGCCGGAAGTACCCGAACAGTGCTCGGATCCCGTCGGATCCGCACTGTTCGGGTGGGCTCGGATTAGCTGGCCCCCATTAGCATTGCCCAAAAGGGATTGAACTTCAAAAATACCAGTCCTTTTGGCAATTTAAGATCCAAGGATAGCGACAAGGGAGAATGATTGGATATCCCTCTGGGTCTATGGTCCACCTCCAAAACAGGGAGCAATTTATGGGAAACATGAACATAATCGATTATAGAGAATAAATTGTACGTGATGGAGAAGCAGAAATATTGTACAGTTTTATGGTTTCTACATGTGACAATCGGACCCCTCTCTGCCACCAGCCAAGCAAAAACATGGCCTCCCTGCAAGGGAGGAGGCTCTTTCTCTCTCCATCTGTCATAGTTTATATCTAGAACATTTTTAGTCCCCTAAGCATGTGACCGGATTTTAGTAGTAGTCCAAAATGAATTTGCTGAATATTTTCAGGACATCACTGCTGTATGAGGGTAGAATATACACCGCAAGTATCATTATTAAAGTGGATTTTACAGTACCTCTAATAAACACATAGGGCTAGAGTCATCTTCAAAAATAAGTCCATTTGTTGCCGTATCTTGCGTGAAATTGTTCTGCGCATGCTCCAAAACAGACCTTACCCAATGAGTGCAGTTCAGGTTTGAATGCAAATGATACCTAAGACTTGCTATGACTTGAAGGATGGAATGGGGAAGGGAAGGGGTGGATGAACACATGAAATGTACAGTAATGGTGTGCCAATGTGGATGCAGCCCATTCAAGCTCTGGGCGTACGTGTTTTTAACCGTATTATATCATCAGTTACTAGGCAGGTGTTAGTGTCGACTGATAGTGATGACTACACATAGTAGGTAACACAAAACACGTGTATGCAAGGAAGAGAAAGTATATAAATGGATTGTATGTACAGTACGCATTAAGAACATCCTGATTTATGTATTTAATGTAAAATAAAGGAAAAAATACATACTTTTAATAATGATTATCTTATTAAGTGTTATTAATTTTACAGAATTATTTTTTTTTTAAATGTGTCCTGATGGGACTTTATTTTGCACATATGCATGTACATATCCTGCACTGTGTACTGTCTGTTAACATACAGAAAGTACGTGTAGGCACAGTGTACTTTCACTCAGATTCAAATTGAAATGTATCTTCAGATCCGCTTGAATACTATGCTTAAGTTCTGTTCTCGTTTTGTAAAAACAGGTTGCATGCAGGTTGTTCCCTAACAGGAATCGGGCCCATAGTGTCCCCCAGGATCTGTGTGGACCTTCTCTAAAGCAAAATATATCTGTCTATGGATCAAGACTGACTCTCCCCTATAGATTCTGGTAAGTGAGGCATGATAGGCCCAGTCCACCCATGGCTGCTTGAGTAAAAGGGTCTTGAATACAACCAGGTGTGTCTCAGTTAAATATATTATATCAGAGTTATAGTTCCTCAATTGCCTTAGTACAAGAGACATCTTGACCTTGCCATTTAATCTCCTGACTTTCACAAAGACTTGTCCTTATCACCCATAGTTTATTACAAAAGGAGATGCAACAGAATTTCCAACTAACAACTCCATATCCACCCAGAGGCATCCAATAATATTTTTTTTTATTTGCATTGATTGCAGCTGAGTAAAGCATACAATATACAACATTATGAAAAATGGCAAAATAAACTTCCTTCCTATTAACACTTATATCTGTGTGATTGCTTTCCCCCCTAACCCATACACCTGACCCTATCTCACCCTGCCTTATCCTACACCCACAAACACCTCACTGCTAATACCCACCACCAACTTAGGCATACTTTCACCCTAGAAAAACAGAAACTCCACAAGAGAGTCTCCTTTAAACTACAGCCCCATCTAAAATATCAAGATGAGATCTGTGGGAGAACCAAGGCCTTCTAGCAGGAATTCTCCTGCTATTTAACCATTTAAGTGACTACAATGTCATTTTAATGGGTAAAATAGTTATCACATTACAATGTATTATTGATAAGGATATGCAAACAAGCCATTTGTAACTCAGATTAGTGATACTTATCTATGGATCAACTGAAAGAATGAGTCCAACATCACACACAAGTCCTGAGACGCAGAACTAAGAGAATTAATGCTTTTCTCCCACTGGTATCCCAGCTGTTTGGCAGCCAACAAGCCAGTCCTTTACTTCCCTGGGTTTAATGAACAAAATGCATTCTTCTGTCCATCTCGATGCGAAGATGTGCAGGATATAGCATAGAATAGAATAGCTGCAGCCTGCTCATGACCTGTGTGAATTGTGGCCAGCACTTTTGTATCACAATGGCAAAATCAGGGAAGAAAAGTACATTTTGATTGTCATGATTTAGAGGATCATGTTGTCTGACTAGTTTAAGAACTGTGTCCCGATCATTGTAATGTAGAAACTTGACAATGAATGTGCGAGACAGACATCCATGTTACAGAGACTGGAGCCATAGCCGCTGCACTCTTTCCACTGCAAACTGTGGGGTGGAAAACTCCCTACTGAATTCCTTAGCAAGCCAACTCCTAAATAAAGCCTCCAGATTAGATCCTCCACCCACAAAACTAACATTCTTTCTGCGTAAAGAGCCCTGTGAGCTTATGTATACAGCTGTTGACTTATGCAAGTTTGCTAATTTATCCTTTAGTTAATTAGAAATTCTTCTTCAGTTTCACTCACCCTTTTCCTCATTTTCTGAAGGTCCTGGAGAGAAGGAGAGATTAAAGTGTTCCTCTCCTATCTTGCCTATTAACAGCTTCTCGGAGGCACAAATGGCTAGGATAGCCTGCTGCAAAGAAGGTTCAGCACTCAGATGTCATTGTTTGATCTGTTGAGGCAGAGCTGCTTGTTTTAATTGATCTTGCATGTCTATCCAGCCTTACCACTGTGACTCCTAAACTTGGCCCTCCAAAAAGTTTCAGACAACCCGGTGTACACAAGGAGTGGTATTCATGGAGATAGCTTCTTGCCACTGCCCACTACAATGTTTTAGGTGCATCCCAGATCCCACACTTTAAAAGTTCCCAGCAGCAGAAACCAAATAACTTGTAAAAGATAACACTTATGTGCCTTGAGAAGTATAATGGTCAGAAAATTGAATTACTCTCTTTTCTCAGTTATGTGGGCTGGTTATTATTATTATTATTATTATCATTTATTTGTTAGGCGCCACAAGATTTCCGCAGCGCCGTACACAAAGCAAACAGTAGACTATACAGGGTGAGACAGTACAGACCAATAAACAAAATACCAATGCTTCAGAAACTCCAGGCAGGTTAATGCAGTAGAGGCGGAGTAGAAGAACAGGTGTGGAGACAAGAGGGAAGAAGGCCCCTTCTCATTCGACAATCAAAAAAACCTTATTTCTCTGGCGCTAATAAACAAAAATTGAGAGAATATATATATAAAAAAAATTTAGGTATCAAATGCAGCAACTAAAAAAGAGGCAGTGTTAAACCTCTATAAAGATATAACAAATAAAAAACAAAAAGTTGCGCAGAATCTCCTAATATTTATTCGATAGATCAATGAGGATAAATAAAACATATAAAATAAGTGCACAATATGTAATGCAAAAAAAGATCAATTGAATAGATGTTCAAGCCACAGTTTAACCACAGGTGTTGATACAGATATTGTAATATAATTTTATACTCATAAATACCCCTTAAGCCTGAGATGGTAATTGCTATATAATATGATATTATCCAGCTGATGCACTAATGTTATAATATCAAAATGAATTGACATATATAACAGGGATATCCCTCCTGGATATTTAAATGGTCATACATGCGTCTTTTAGATATAAAATCCACAAGAAATATAGACAGTGGTCCAGTAATGGAAGATCATATATAAATATATATTTTTATGTAGTCCAGAGTAAAGTTAGATATCTTCGAATCCAAATCCTTCAGGTTATGTATCAAATATCTTAATTTGTATATCACAAGTATATTTATAATGTCCGTATTGAATCAATTGCCTGAGGCTAATCACGGACTAGACACATATAAAACAACTTCTTACCGCCTGAGCGGCTAATAAATGGTTGAATCAAATACCTCCGATGGATTTGCCTCCAGAAATAATCATATTTAAATCCAATCCAATGTTTGAGGCTAATATCGGATTCGGCACGTAATAGACAACTTCTTACCGACTAAAGCAGTGAGAAAGTCACTAAATATAAATATTAGGAGATTCTGCGCAACTTTTTGTTTTTTATTTGTTATACCCTTCTCATTCGAGCCTACATCCTAAGGGTGGGTGAACGAAACAGACACAATTGGAGGAAGTTGAAGTGTGGGGAGAGGGACTGGGAGGAGAGAGGGTAGAACGCTTGGAGGAGATGCGGGGTTAGGTAGAAGGTTGGTAGGCTTTGAGGAACAGGTGAGTTTTGAGTGCTCGTTTGAAGGAGCACAGATTGGGAGAGAGACGGATGGAGCGAGGGAGGTCGTTCCAGTGGAGGAGGGCGGCACGAGAGAAGTCTTGGATTCTGGAGTGGGAAGTGGTGATAAGAGTGGAGGAGAGGCGGCGGTCATTAGCTGAGCGTAGGGAGCGGGCAGGAGTGTGAATGGAGATGAGGTTAGAGATGTAAGGGGCCGTAAACTGAGAGAGAGCCTTGTACGTGGTGGTAAGGAGTTTGAAAAGGATTCTGTAGGGGAAAGAGAGCCAGTGTGAGGCAAGGCAGAGAGGGGAGGCAGAGGAGGAGCGGCGTGAAAGGAAGATGAGTCTTGCAGCCGCATTGAGTATAGAGCGGAGGGGTGCGAGGTGGGAGTGGGGGAGGCCAGTAAGGAGGAGGTTGCAGTAATCAAGGCGGGAGATGATGAGTGCGTGTATGATAGTTTTGGTGGTTTCCTGAGAGAGGAAGGGATGGATGCGGGCAATGTTGCAGAGTTGGAAGCGACAGGCTTGGGCGACGGATTGAATGTGGGGGGCAAAAGAGAGAGAGGAGTCAAGAGTGACCCCAAGGCAGCGGAGTTGGCCGACAGAGGAGATGGTGGAGTTGTTAACATTGATAGAGAGGTCATGGTGGGAAGGGAGTCGAGGCGGGGGAAAGACAATGAGTTCAGTTTTAGAGATGTTAATTTTGAGAAAGTGCGAGGTTGAAGCTGCAAGTGCCCAATAGGGCTGTATTAGGTGAAAATGATATACCTGAAATAGTTTATGAATAATGCAGTATTTCCTCAAGCTGGGCACGGTCTACCTTTAGGATAAGACACAATTTTGTGGGCTATTCTAGCTGTTGTAGCCCTATAGTCAGTGCTAAGTACAATGACAGTCAGTATAAGGAGGAGAGAGGGCAGCAAAATGATAAGTATCCCCTTCCCATCAGAAGGCAAATTACTGTCATGACTCAAGGATGGAAGGACCCTTAGACCAGCCTGGCTTAGCACTACCTGCTAGATAGGTGCAGAGTCTGATGACTTGGAAGGTATTCACCAGTGAGCCCTGCAAGGGGATATGGGCTTGGCTGCTTCGTGCCGCAGGTCGCAGTACTCCTAGCTGGTATTAGGCGAGGCCTAGTGGAGAATTTAGTACAGAGAAGATGGCCAAGAATATAAGTGAGTATACAGGAGTGCTGCACAGCACAGGAAGAGGATCCGAGGCAATATAGTTGTAGAACTATAGGTGGTGATATAAGCACTACAGTTGATAATTAGACCATACAAAGAACTGTAGCAAGCTGTACACTTTAGGTCCAGGGATGCTGATGAGCATTGGCACTGTATCAAGAACAGTATAACTGTATGCGGCTAAAGTTCAGGTATTACAGAGAGTACTGTAGTAGACACTGGAGTGTACAAGGAACTGCGGCAAGCTGTATACTTAGGTCCAGGGATGCTGGTGAGAACATCTACTGGATCAGGTACAGTATAACAATATGCAACGTCTCGGCGTCTCCCTAATGGAGACCAGCAACAGGGTCCTTCCCGTTAAGCAGATCAGGAACCGACCGAGCGATCGGCGGGCCCAATGTGGGATAATTACCCTGCTTATCTGTTAAGGCCGGTATTTTATTAGAAGATTTCTCACCTCTCAGCATATTAGAGAATAATCTACTGTTCTTGTTACCATGTCTATAGAACTTATATTTTAACATATTGGTTTTCTTGTCAAAGAGTTGTTTAACCAAATTTTCAAATTGTGATTGCTTTTGTTTATATGGTTTGATAAGCATCTGTAAGGACTCTATGAGTATCTAAATATAGTTTAGAAAAGATTGGGTGCATATAAATTGCAGAGCGTTAGTCTAACGCCATGTGGAGTGGCATCTAGGAGTACATAGCTGGGAGTGTATTGCACACTGGATGTCTTTTCTAATAAGGCTAGCTACCCCTCTAGACTTTGAAGTAAATGAAGCGCATGGCAATAGAGATACTTTGTAATGTTCCCCCATCAAGTAACTAAGTCTCTTGTAGGAAAGTAATATCCACTTTGGTTTTATTTAAATAAGTAATAATTTTATTCCTTTTAATAGGGCAGTTAAAGCCCTCACATTCCAGGGGCAAATTTTTTACTTAGTCATAGATAGTATACCAAAAATAGTGTGAAAATGTGCATATAAACATCAATGGTGGTCAACCAGACAATCAGATATATTGACCCCCACCACCACCCCCACCCACAGCAAAAAAAAAAAAGAATTTCACATAGCAAGTATAGCAAGTATAAATTCTCAGTCAGGTATAATGGATAAACATGGTTGGGTGATTATAACCAAAAATCTTATAAACAACAAAGCGGGTAGCCTCCTAAAGCATTACAGCAAAACACAAGTTCAGTCCTATAAAGCGGGGGTTGGGTGTCCTCGTCTAACAAGACATACAACCCCTAAGGGCCTCAGTAATACTTAAACTATAGCTATGACCTTAGACATAAAGCATAAGCAGTACAAACATTATATAACAGTATAAGCATTACATTTTTCAGCAATTTGTGCTGCAGTAGCTCGTCTGTGGGATTTGAACAGATGCAGTTTGGGACTGGGTCTAAAAATATTGGTTGCTGGGAGACAAAGGGGGCCCATCCACAACTGTAAGGTTATCATTTTATTTTTATAAGAAATAAATAAAAGTTTCAAAAAATACATAAGACGAAAAAAGCTAATTTTTTTGCAAAATAAATGTAAGTTTATTAGTAATTACAGCGTACATATATTGTACATATTACTGGCAATATACAGTAGATACTAAAAGTAAATACAGATTGCTATAATTGATTTTTTTTATTTATTTAATTTTTATTTGAAATAATTGGTGGATATTTTTAAATAGTTTGCTTGTACTGAACATTTTACACTTTAACAGGTAGTTCAAAAGCATATTTCACGCAGTCCACTATATTAACAGCAATCATTTGAATGCACTAGATGATTGATGTCAATAATTGCTTCTGCATCCAAATCATCTAACAATTTCTTTTCAATGGATAGCAACGTGTATGATTCCAAGTTCTCCTCAGACAGTGAATTTCTTATGTGAAGTGGGTGGTATAGACTCTTTTGGGAGGGCTTACCTGGGACGTCTGCGCTTTGTTTTGTTGTTATGAAGGTAGGTGCTGCCTTGACGGATGTTCCGGATGTTCCAGTTCCGGTTTTTGTTGGTTGTTTATGAATTTCTTAGCCTTGTCTTTATGATCTTTAGCTTTGAAAATGCATTGGATTTGAGTAACTGATAATGTGCAGATGACATTATAAAGTTCATAAAGGTTATCATGTGCCTTGTCATAAAGTCTGTTGGATGCCAGAAATTTTAGTATACACGATGGGCAAGTGCTACAAACTTTACACTTGTTTCAAATGGAATCCATATTCTAACCATCATTAAGCAATAGCTTTAATACATCAAAGTTCGAAGTGAAAGAAAACAATTCCAATATTACTTGATATTTTCTGATTTGTGAAGACAGTTTAATAATTCCTTCCAATCCTTAATCTACAAGACTCTTCTCTGCAATCGTTTTAAACTTTGCTGGTGTTAGGAATCCGCCTGTACTTTGTATGTAGCTTCAATACCTCAATTCCACCAGAGGTGCTGCTGTTTACCCCCGAACTTTGCACTTCTCCTGTAGGAGTTAATCCCTTACCTAACTAGTGGCAGCACCTGTTTCATGGCTTCATATACCTACCTCTATCTTTGTTTTGTGCAGTTCATCGTTTACACCTGGCTGCTGCTTGACTCCTATTTATACCCTGTTCATACCCTGTTCCAGTTTGCTTCATTGCTGATCTCTCGATGTGACCCTCTGCCTGATTACCAGACTCTGCTTGTTTGCCTGTTGCCCTGACCTCTGCCTGGCTACAGGATTCTGCTTGTAGCTTGTTGCCCTGACCTCTGCCTGGTCACTGGACTTAGCTAGTCCTGCTTCCCTGGACTGCCTCGTGCCTCTGGCTGGCTAACTGGAATCCTGATCCTGGCCTCCCTAATCTGGTGCCTCATGTCTCCTGGCAATTGGGTAACTTAATCTACTTGTTCCTGCATTTTGAACTGTATTTGCCATTTGAACCATTGCTTGGACCTGTTGCTTCTGTGTAATATTCTTCCCATGCATCATACCTGCTCATACTTGTGTATTGAAGTATACCTGTTAACTCTGCTACCTGAAATCAGCATATTCCATGAACTGAAACCTTGTTCACATATTTTGCCTAAATAAAGACACTTGGTTTTTGTACTGCTATTGCCACGTCCTGAATTGACTAGGAATCAAACAGCTGGGTCCAAGCAGGATAAATCTTTATACAACTTTTTATTTTGTATAAAGTGTGAATCTAGTGACTGGACAATGCGATCCATTATTAGATTAAACACATTTACTCGAAAATCAGCTAGAGAAGCTGAGGAATTTCCTTCATTATCTTTAAGCTCATCTGCCATTCTTTTCTTCCGGTGGTAATCAAAATGCTGGCAAATCTAAATGTCGACATTGTTTACCGCGAAAAAAACCTCGAATTGCATAAGAACGACAATGTCAAAATATCTACATACCATATAATAGACATTCATTGTGTTCGGCAGTTTTAATCACCTCCGGATGTTAAATTCGACTGTAACAAATGTCTACAGTAGTAAATTACTTCAGTTGTCAAGGTCACACTGAAAACGGCACTTTTAAAGCTTTTAACCAGGCATTTATATTCATTATATTCATTTCATTATCATCATCACCATTTATTTATATAGCGCCACTGATTCCGCAGCGCTATACAGAGAACTCATTCACATCAGTCCCTGCCCCATTGGAGCTTACAGTCTAAATTCCCTAACATACATACACAGACAGACAGAGAGAGACTAGGGTCAATTTTGATAACAGCCAATTAACCTACTAGTATGTTTTTGGAGTGTGGGAGGAAACCGGAGCACCCGGAGGAAACCCAAGCAAACACGCGGAGAACATACAAACTCCACACAAATAAGGTCATGGTCGGGAATTCTCTGTATCTTATACACATTATTGTATTATTGCATGCCTTGCTATTGATGACCTTTGCAGGATTTCTGTAATGCTGATAATAAGACCAGTTCATATTATGCCACAATAATATGCCCCCAGCTCATTTTATGACACACAAGTGCCACAATTCCTATTGTGCCACAGTAATGTTCCCGGTTCATTTTATGTCACACATAAGTGCCCCCATATACTGCATGATCTGTGGTATGTACTGTGTTCAGTTATTGCTCTGCTTTTGCATATTTCATGTACCTATACTTTTTCCAAACAGACTCCAACATTCCAGTGACCAGACAAGAAACCAGCAGCAGACTGTGAAAGCTGTAATAACAGGTAGGATAGAGCATGCACAGACCTTTATATACACAAGATAGAGCGCGCGGATGAATAAGGCCCAACTGTGTCTTAGTGTATGTATGTGCTTATATATGCATAAAATGCAAAGAGTAAGAGTAAGCAAGCTTTGTTCTGCTTTCCCTGTTTTTTATTCAGCAAGCTCCCAGTAACACATCGTTCAGTTTTGACAACAGAAATCGGTTGGGGACCTTCAAAAGGTTATAAAAAACTGTATAATAAAATACCTGACCATGAAAATAGTAATAACCATCGGACATGTTATGTAGACTGGCGAGATTTGCAAACCAATCTTGAAAAAAACATGACAGTTCATAATTTATTATGGCACAAAATCCAGAATGAAACAGAGGTTTGGAAAGCCTTATTGCGAAGATTTTTGGATGTAGTTCTGTTTCTTGCAGAACGTGGACTGGCTTTCAGAGGATCAAGCAACCTAATTGGACATCCAAGAAATGGCAATTTTCTAGGAATGTTAGAAGTTGTAAGCCCCTACGACCCTTTGCTTGCAGAGCATTTGAAAAAAGTAAAACAGGCACAAATGGAGAAAAAAAGATTACAAGTACATTACTTGTCAGCAGAAATTCAAAATGAATTCATATCATGTTGTGCCGAATATGTGTTTAACTGCATTTTAAAGGAAAGAGAAACTGCAAAGTATTTTTCTATCATTGTAGATGCAACACCAGACTCAGCACACATGGAACAAACTACATTCATTTTGCGTTATGTCCTTGTCGTAAACAATGAATATCAAGTTTTAGAACGATTTTTGGAATTTGTCAATTGCAATAAAAAAACAGGGGAAGCTATTGCAGATTTAATTCTGGAAACGCTTCAAAAACGTAATATTCCAATAAATGATTGTCGTGGACAAGGCTATGACAATGGTTCTAACATGAGTGGAGCATACAAAGGGGTCCAAGCTCGAATTTTACAAGTAAATCCTCTGGCTATTTTTTCTCCTTGTGCCTGTTAGGAACCCCTCCAGCCGGCACAACACAACCCGGAGTCTACTCTGCCAGTCAGGTGTTCACTGGAGCCCCTGATGGTGGGGACAGACTGGGCTGCAGACTGACAGAGGGTCGTGAAGTGTGTACCGGCTGGGGAGAACCCAGGCAAGAAGAGTCAGGTCCACGCAGGGGGTCAAAGGCCGGCAGCAGGTAACAGTAATGATGAACAAGCTGAGGTCAGAGGTCACAGGCAAAGTAGCAGAACGGGTAAACAAGCCAAGGATCAGGGTCACAGGAAACACAAGCGAAGTCCAATACGAAGCCAAGGGTCATACACGGGAAGTCAAACGTAGATACAGGATACAGGGACTGGAACAAGCAGGTCAGCAGACTGGAGCACAGAAGCTATAACCGGCAATGAGGTGGCAGACCTCATTGCCTTAAATACTTGAAACAGCCAATCAGGGCCTGGCTCAGATAGAAACCAGCCCCCTACTTCATTAACCCGCAGGTTAGTAATTCCGTAGAGCGCATGCGCCCGGCTTCTCAATGCCGGGACGCAGCGCTGGAGCGTCTAGTCGTTGCCCCGGCAACAGCCGGCACATGAGAGGAAGTGACGTCCCGGTCGCCATAGCGACGGCCGGGACGCAGGTGAGTGAGTTGCGGCGGCTGGGCACCGCCGCGGCTCGTAACAGTACCCCCCCCTTGAGGAGGGGTCGAGGGACCCCGACATCCAGGTTTTCTTGGAAATTTCCTGAAGAATTCCTTCAATTGTTTGGGAGCATGGAGTTGTCTCCGCGGAACCCAAGAGCGTTCTTCTAACCCGCGGTTCCTCCACTGTACCAAAAAGTGCACCTGTCCTTGCACTTTTTTGGAATCCAAGATTTTCTGAACACTGTACCTCTGTGGCTTGCCTGAAGACTGGGCTTGAGCTGGATAAAGAACTGGTTTTAACAGAGAACAATGAAATGTGTTAGGAATTCTTAACGAGCCCGGAATTTTTAACCTAAATGCAACAGAGTTCACCTGCTTGATGATGGGAAACGGCCCGATGAATTTAGGGCCCAACTTCTTGCAAGGTTGCTTCAGCCTGATATTTTTTGTAGACAGCCAGACTTTCTGGCCAACCTTAAGAGAGCAGGGGGTACGGTGTCGGTCTGAAATTTTTTTTGCAACAAGTGAGGCTTGTTTTAAAGATGAATGTACTTTCTTCCAGACAACTCTGAGATCCCTGGCAGTGGAACGGATCTCCTGAATACCAACGGACTGGAGTGAATACAAAGAGTTAGATCTGGGGTGGAAACCATAATTGCAAAAGAACGGAGAGGTTTTCGTGGATGAGTGACAGGAGTTATTACAGGCAAATTCTGCCCAGGGCAACAAGGAGGACCAGTTGTCATGGAACTCTGATATGTAGCATCGCAAGAACTTCTCCAAGGACTGGTTAACCCTTTCAGTCTGCCCATTTGACTGAGGGTGGTATGCAGATGATAAACTGACCTTGATTCCCAGGAGGGTACAGAATGATCTCCAGAACTGCGCTATGAACTGGGAACCCCGATCGGAGACGATGTCTGTAGGGAGTCCATGGAGGCGGAAAATGTGTTGAATGAACAAGATTGCCAAATCTCGAGCAGTAGGAAGCCTAGTAAGTGGAATGAAATGCGCCATCTTGCTGAACCGGTCTACCACGACCCAAATGGTATTGTGTCCCGCAGAGGGTGGCAGATCGACTATAAAGTCCATGGACAGATGTGTCCAAGGTTTACCAGGGGCGGCCAACGGAACTAACTGACCTACCGGACGAGTCCTGGGAACTTTGTTCCTGGCACAAACTTCACAGGACCGGACGTGACTCTTGACGTCAGCAGACAGAGACGGCCACCATACAGTACGGGAAAGGATTTCCAGTGTTTTGTAGACTCCAGGATGCCCAGCAGTCCGACTGTTGTGTGCCTCAGCAAGGACTGTCTTCCTTAGATGAACTGGGACAAACAAACATCCTGCCGGAGTGTTATCAGGAGCCAACCTCTGGAACCTTTGTAAGGTACAGCTCAAATCTTGAGTTAATCCGGCATGAATCATAGACACTGGAACAATAGGCTCAGGGCAGGTGACCGGAGCATGATGTGCCAGGAAACTTCTAGACAGGGCGTCCGCTTGAATATTTTTGGAACCAGGACGATAGGTGATAATAAAGTTGAACCGAGTGAAGAACAGCGACCACCGAGCCTGTCGGGGGTTCAGACGTTTGGCTGACTGTATATACTGTAAGTTTTTATGATCCGTTATAACGGAGATCTGGTGTGCAGCGCCTTCCAACCAGTGCCATGCCATTCCTCAAAGGCCCATTTAATTGCCAGCAATTCTCGGTTTCCCACGTCATAGTTGGTTTCCGCTGATGAGAACTGACGGGAAAAAAAGGCACATGGATGTAAGCGGTGGGTCTGGGGGTCTTTTTGTGACAAGACGGCCCCAGCACCGACGTCAGACGCATCTACCTCAAGAACAAACGGTACCCTCGGATCCGGATGTCTGAGAACCTGAGCAGACACAAAAGCTTTCTTCAGGGTTTTGAACGCATTTATTGCCTGTTGTGACCAAACAGTTGGATCACCTCCTTTGCGAGTCAAGGTGACGATAGGAGCCACGATATCAGCAAAGCCGCCAATAAACCTCCTGTAGTAATTGGCGAATCCCAGGAATCTCTGGACCGCCTTGAGGTTATTCAGTTGTATCCAATCCAGAATTGCTTGGACCTTGGTTGGGTCCATGGAGAAACCTTCTGAAGAGATTAGATAACCGAGGAATGATACCTTCTGAACCTGAACCTCGAACTCGCATTTCTCGAGTTTAGCGTAGAGGTGATGTTCCCGTAATTTCTGTAGGATTTGTCTGACATGACCCTGGTGCACAGACAACGATTTTGAATATATGAGGATGTCATCTAAGTAAACAACAACAAAGTGTCCCAGGAACTCACGTAACACCTCATTAATCAAGTCCTGAAATACGGCAGGAGCATTACTAAGGCCAAACAGCATGACCAGGTATTCGTAATGACCCGAGAGCGTGTTGAAAGCCGTCTTCCACTCATCACCTGCTCTAATACGTATGAGATTATAGGCCCCACGAAGATCAATTTTTGTGAAGATAGTGGCTCCTCTTAATTGATCAAAAAGAACGGAGATGAGGGGAAGGGGGTAGGTGTTCTTAACCGTAATAAGGTTCAGCCCTCGATAATCGATACAGGGTCTGAGTCCACCATCCTTCTTGGGTACAAAGAAACACCCCGCTCCTACTGGGGACTTGGATAGCCTGATGAAGCCTTTCTCCAAGTTTTCGTCAATATACTCCTGCATGGATTTGGTCTCTGGACCAGAGAGAGGATACAAGCGTCCCTTGGGTAATTTAGAGCCCGGAATGAGCTCAATGGCACAGTCGAAATTGCGGTGCGGTGGTAGTGTGTCAGCAGCCTTTTTGGAGAAAACATCCCAATAGTCATGATACTGAGAAGGGAGCTGCTCCGGAATAGACTGAATAATACGTAGAGGTAGTGTCAAGCAAGACTGTGTACAATGGGGGCTCCACTGGACAATTTCTCCTTTTGCCCAATCCATGACGGGGTTATGACAGAATAGCCAAGGGTGGCCCAGAATTAAAGGAACCGAAGGACATTCGATAAGACGTAAGACTATGGATTCCGAATGGAGAGCGCCAATGTTCAACTGTAATGGTGGGGTCTCCCAAGTAATCTTGCCGCCTGGCAACGGACTACCATCTAAGCCACATACCGTAATGGCAGATTGGAGTTTAATCCGCGGAATACCAGCAGAGCGGGCAAACTCGATGTCAAGGAAGTTGCCAGCAGCTCCACTGTCAATGAAGGCTGAGCTGTGCAGGGACCAATAGTGCATTTTTCTGGGAGACAATTTGTAGACCTAAGTGAACTCTCCCCTCGTTCCTTAGGCATGCTCGTTTCCCGACTTGTTTGGGCAAGAACGGGAGAAGTGGCCTCTTGCGCCACAATATAAACATAAGCCTTGGGACCGTCTCCTGTCTCTCTCCTCAGAGGAAAGACGGTATGCTCCCAATTGCATTGGTTCCTCACCATCCTGGGAGATAGGAACGAAGGCGGATGGAGGTGATGACGTTTCCTTTTCAGTTTTCCGCTCCTTATATCTCCTGTCAATTTTAATGGAGAAGTGCATCAGATCCTCCAGAGAGCTAGGAGACGGGTATTGCACCAGCGAATCTTTAATCTGTTCAGATAGGCCGACACGGAACTGACTACGTAAGGCAGGGTCGTTCCATCCACTGTCAGGTGACCATCTACGGAATTCAGCGCAGTATTCTTCTGCCGACCGTCGGCCCTGTTTCAAGGACCGTAGATGAGCTTCCGCGGAGGCCACTCGATCCGGGTCATCATACAGTAGACCCAGTGCCTCGAAGAAGGAGTCTACGGACTGCATGGCCGGACTGGTCTGCGGCAAAGAAAACGCCCAGAACTGGGGGTCACCCTGTAGAAGGGAAATAATAATCCCAACTCTTTGCTGCTCTGAACCGGAGGAGCGGGGTCTCCACCGAAAATAGAGCTTGCAGCTCTCCCTGAAGTTCCGAAACAGGGTTCTATTTCCAGAGAACCGATCTGGTAAGTTCATTTTGGGTTCACAGATGGGACCTGGAGTCGGTTGTGAAGCTTTTGTGGCTTCTTCTTGAACAGACATACGCTCAGCCAATCCCTGCATCATCTGATACAAGGACTCAACGTGGCCTGCTAGGGTTTGTGCCGGAGACGGTGTGGATCCACTGGTATCCATTCTAACCTTGTCTCCGTGAGTGGGCCGGTTATAATGTTAGGAACCCCTCCAGCCGGCACAACACAACCCGGAGTCTACTCTGCCAGTCAGGTGTTCACTGGAGCCCCTGATGGTGGGGACAGACTGGGCTGCAGACTGACAGAGGGTCGTGAAGTGTGTACCGGCTGGGGAGAACCCAGGCAAGAAGAGTCAGGTCCACGCAGGGGGTCAAAGGCCGGCAGCAGGTAACAGTAATGATGAACA
The DNA here is from genome assembly GCF_038048845.1 of Mixophyes fleayi. Taxonomy (NCBI): domain Eukaryota; kingdom Metazoa; phylum Chordata; class Amphibia; order Anura; family Limnodynastidae; genus Mixophyes; species Mixophyes fleayi. Next base: position 38,809,623 of record NC_134403.1, on the reverse strand, counting down.
AGCTGAGGTCAGAGGTCACAGGCAAAGTAGCAGAACGGGTAAACAAGCCAAGGATCAGGGTCACAGGAAACACAAGCGAAGTCCAATACGAAGCCAAGGGTCATACACGGGAAGTCAAACGTAGATACAGGATACAGGGACTGGAACAAGCAGGTCAGCAGACTGGAGCACAGAAGCTATAACCGGCAATGAGGTGGCAGACCTCATTGCCTTAAATACTTGAAACAGCCAATCAGGGCCTGGCTCAGATAGAAACCAGCCCCCTACTTCATTAACCCGCAGGTTAGTAATTCCGTAGAGCGCATGCGCCCGGCTTCTCAATGCCGGGACGCAGCGCTGGAGCGTCTAGTCGTTGCCCCGGCAACAGCCGGCACATGAGAGGAAGTGACGTCCCGGTCGCCATAGCGACGGCCGGGACGCATGTGAGTGAGTTGCGGCGGCTGGGCACCGCCGCGGCTCGTAACAGTGCCTGTCACAGTTTAAATCTGTGTGGTGTCCATGCAGCAGAATGTTGTCCTGAGGTTGTGACATTTTTTGGCATTGTACAAAGCTGTATAATATATTTAGCGGCAGTCCTCAGAGGTGGGAAATTTTGAAAGCAAACATCGGTGCTTCACTCCACTCCATGTCAAATACACGTTGGTCTGCAAGGGTAGAGAGTGTCAAACCCTTTGCTGAAAGACTTCCTGGGATCCAAAAGGCAATTGAGTCAGTGTTGGAACTTAACCTAACATCAGAAATTCGAACAGATCTAGATTCTGTAAGCATATATTTGGATTCATTTTATTGTGTTTTGATGGCATCTATTTGGCTAAAAGTCCTTACAGCTATAAATTACAAAAGCACAGTTTTGCAAGCACGAAAGACCACAATTGATAAAGAAGTTGAAAATCTTTCCAGTCTGGTAGATAAATTAAAAGCAATTAGAAATAATTGGCAAGCTCTCTTAAATGAATCCAGACTGGTTTGCTTAAAATTTAAATATACCAACTGAGTTTAGATCTTTTCAGGAAAGACGTCAAAGAAAAAGGAGAAGATTTTTTGATGAATCATCAACTGAAGAATCTTTCTCTAATTCAACCCCAGAAGAGATGTTCAAGTGCAAAGTATTTCACATTCTTTTGGACAGCGTCATAGGCAATATGACAACAAGATTTGATGCAGCAAAAGCCATAAATTCTTTATTCAGTATTTTATGGCTCTTTCCTGAGATAGAGGATGAAGAAGTTAGAGAAAAGGCAAACCAGCTTCCATAAAGATACGAAGATGATATTAGCCAAACTATTTGTGATGAGCTAATGCACCTTAAATCAATATACAATTCAAATTTAGGAGAAGAATCTCTTTCACCTATCAAACTCCTAAACAAATTGAAGCACCAGAAGCTTGAACGCCTGTTTCCGAATATTGTTGTTGCCTTGTTCTGCACCATACCTGTAACAGTGGCTCAAGCTGAACGCTCTTTCAGTTGTCTCTCAAGAATAAAAGATGTTTTAAGATCAACAATGACTCAGAATCGTTTAAATGATTTAGGTTTGCTATCAATAGAGGCTAGCTTGGCCAGAAATTGCGATTTCTCAAGTATTATCAACTTATTTGCAAGTCGTAAAGCTCCACTGTAATGGATCCAGATATTATAATTCAGTGCTGGAAAAAGTCTGGGCACCTAAATATTAAGAATTAAAAGGGTCTTTTAGGTTTTTGGTTTCAATGAAACACTGATCATAATTTTGTATTGTGACTTATATGTTCCTAACCTACCTCCTAATATTTTTTATTTTAATTTACCTGTCAGATGTAATGGCAGTTTTGAAAATGTATATTGTATGTTGGTTTACTTTCATAGTTCATCACGTCAATGTGTAACTGGGGATATGACACTTACACATGGTTGGAGATGTCTCTATGGCCGAGGTATTTACAGTTGCACTGATTTTACTATTTATTTTTTTGCACCTAAATTATTTTGATATTTATGTTTAAAGTTTTAACATGCCAAAGCTAAGTTTCTCTATCTTTCTGTAACAAAATGTATATTGTATTTATTTTATACATGTCTGGTGTAAAGAACAAATAAAGTTGTTTTGTTTACAATTGTCTTTTTCATTATAACATCTGCATATCTTACACTGAAAAATATGTTTTTAGGTCACTGTCCTGAAAGTCAGGACTGCTTGGACATATGTCATGCTCCGGCAAGCGGGCGCTGCACCAATGGTGTACGCAGCAATGCAGGTTTTTTTCGGTAGGAGGGTGGACTAGTGCTTTTAACCTGGTAGACATGGGGCCCAATTATGCATAGCCACGCCCCAATTGTGTGACCACTCCCAACATAGCCACACCCCCCCAAAATCCTGCCCTACGTCAGGGGGCCCCATGAGGTTTCTGTACCGGGGCCCTGAATTCCTCTTGGCAGCCCTGGTGAGCCCACACAAATTCTTTTAAGTGCGTTCGACTCAAGTTCTTCTTTCATTATGCTCTTTACCTTTCATAAGCGCCCATACATTGTTCCTTCTGGTACAAGTTCCACAGACCCGACAGTCCGTTTTTATCTTATATCTGCTTACTTTTTCTGCTTGATTGTAAGTGCAATTGTGTTTTTGCAATTTGCTATCTTTAAAACAATGTCACGCTAGCTATTTCTTATTTGGCTTTATTTCCTACTATACTGTTGGAAATATCGGGACGATCGTGTGCATTTCTACAAAGTAGAGATGTTCACAGACGCCCGTACTTTGGTTTTGGTTTTAGATCTGGATTAAGTTTGTGTTTTGGTTTTGGTGTTGGTTTTGGCAAAACCGCCCTCACGTGTTTTGGTTTTGGTTTTGGATCTGTATTTTTTTAAAAAATTGCTAAAATATGCTAAGATCACATAATTTTGCTCTTTTTCTGTTCCTACATTATAAGTAACCTCAATGACACTAATTTATAGTCACTTACAGTCAATTTTGACAACCTCTCAGGTCACAATAATATTTTCATACACTTTCGGACAAAGACTGCAGCGAACTGACTGGATGCTAAGCGACAGAGCAATGACACAAACACACGGCAGTTAATAGCACATCTAGGAAACATTTCCACACAGCAGTGGTAGAAAAGAAAAGTGGTGCAAGATCATCATCATCATCATTTATTTATATAGCGCCAGCAAATTCTGTAGCGCTTTACAATTGGGAACAAACATTAATAAAACAATACTGGGTAATGCATACAGACAGAGAGGTAAGAGAACGCAAAGGAAAAAAAACTGAGTGGGCTGTGTGTGTACCAATGTTGGTCAGAGGGTTGTTGTCTTGTGTTAGCTGTGTAGAGGGTGCTGCGTGCATAATAGTTTGTAGGGGCTCAAGTCTGACTTTGGGAAGACCAGTAAGGAGGGAATTGCAATAGTCGATGCGGGAGATGATGAGTGCATGAATTAAGGTTTTTGCGATGTCTTGTGTGAGATATGTGCGTATTATGGAAATGTTCTTTAGATGTATGTAACATTATTTAGATATGGAGTTGATGTGGGGAATAAATGATAGTTGTGAGTCAAGGATAACACCTAGGCAGCGAGCTTGCGTGGTGGGATTTTTGGTCATGTTATCAACAGAAATAGAAATGTCAGGCAGGAAGCTTCTGTTTTTGGGTGGGAATATTAATAATTCAGTTTTTGAAAGATTGAGTTTGAGTTGCCGAGAAGACATCCAAGATGAAATGGCAGAAAGACTGTCAGTAACGATAGAATTGTCCTTGGGCCCTCCTGCTCACCCTTATATAAAATATTGTAAAGGACATGTACAGTTTAACAAACCAACATTCCAGAGGCAAGGAGTGCCACTTTTTGTGGCTGAAGTGCTTGTTTTGTTTGGAACCCAACAAAACAAACTACCAATAGCTTAGCTGTCTTAAGCCCAACAGTGCTGTCAATGAAATCTACATTATTAAACCATGTCTCCTCGTGCTGCATCTTTAATCTCCTTCTCCTCTGTGGATAACTCCCTCTTATCCCTGAACAGCAAAACTTATGTAGACACAGGAATGGATATTACAACTGGAGTGTCAATATATCTTCTTCAGACACACTGTGACACAGAACATTTGGGCAGCATGGAATCCATCGTGTTGGAATGCACTGCTTTGAACAGAGATTTAAACCAATATATAGGTGCAGTGGATTTAAGAGAGCTTGCACACGAGAGATACACTGTGCTTCAGAAGAATAATACAGAGGAGGCCCTGAGGCAGGATGATAAATATGTCCAGTTTAAAGAACAGCTAAAAGACTTGAGAAAACAAATGATTGTGTCCCCGGCCCCTGCAAGCGAAGCTTTTGAAGATGAAGACGAAGAGATCACCATCACCCAGAGCACTCCTATAACACAGTCGGAGATGGTGAAAAACAAAGTATGTGGTCACTGAGCTTCGAATCGGCCCCAATCCCAAAGAAACTTAAATATAACTAGGTAACTTTGACGTAAAGTGCAGATTGCACTTTATGCAATACTGATAAAAAAGCAGCAAAGTGGAAGGTTTGAGTAATGCATATTCACGTCTATTTAGACATCCATGCTTACAGTACTTCTGCAAGCAACGTTGTTCATTGTTAATAAAACTGTTGCCTTTATACTGTTAAAAAACCTCCCACCGACCCTTATGTTTGATTTTAAAAAGAACATGCACACATTAGCAAACCAAGCACTTCAGCGACAAGGAGTGCCACTTTTATGGCTGCAGTGCTTGGTTTGTTTGGGCCCCCACAAAACAAGCTAACAATGGGCTTAAGGCACATAAGCTAACAGTGCTGTTAATGAACTCTACTGTGGCAAGACATTGTTGTCATCATCCTCAGCCTCATCCTCTCCCTCATCAGTGTGTACATCATCCTCACACAATATTAATTTATCACCGCTGGAATCCACCATTGCAGAAGTCTCTGTACTTTGATGTAATTCGTGGACATTGTAGTTCATTTTCAAGAACATCATCTTTCCACATTTTAAGGACGTAGCGTCCTACGCCAATCGTTGACAAGGTTCACGGCTGTGCTGTAGGGTGAGCAGCTTAGGAAGTACAAAGCGAGTTGGTACACTCCAAATTCCCCTTTTGTCCTCCCAGTATGTAAAGGTACTGTCTGACTTGTCTATTTCTATGCTGTCATTAAAATAATCCTCCACCATCCTTTGGATGTTGATAGTAGGATCAGGTAGAGTTACGGCAGAGGTGTCATGGTTTTTGGTCAATTCTTTTAGACCAGACCAGATATCAAAATGTTGTGCTGGGTCATCTCCATCATCCCTGGGTCTCTTGGGAAAGTTTTTCCTAGCAACAGTTGAGTGAGAAAAAAAAAGGAGGAGACTCTGTCCTGTCACGTAACACTTGAGCTGTCATCTCCCTTACCAAGAGCTCCTTGCATGTCTTGAGATCTGGGTCAGTTGGAAAAAAAAGAGAAGACATTAAACCTCTTAAATCTACGATCAAGCACAGTCTCCAAAATGAAGGGATCTGATTTCAAGATTTGATAACTCTTGGATCTGGGCAAAGTGAATAAAGTACTTGATCTAAAAGTCTGACATACCTAGAGTAATTGCTTTGTTTCAGCTCCTTCTTCAGTTTCACAAGCTGCTTTTTCAAAAGTCTAATTAAGGGAATCACTTGGCTCAAGCTAGCAGTATCAGAACTCACTTCACAGGTGACTACTTCGAATGGTTTCAGCACCTTGCACAACACGGAAAGTATTCTCCACTGCGCTTGAGAAAAATGCATTCCCCTCCTTTGCCAATGTCATGGCTTGTGGAGTAAATATGGATGGCTTTTCGCTGTTCCTCCATCCTTAGAAGCATTTACAGGGTGGAATTCCACCTTGCTACCACTTCGTCCTTCAGTTGGTGGCAGGGCAAATTAAATTGTTCTTGGAGCTGCTGCAATCTCCTGCAAGCTGTTGCCGAATGCTGGAAATGTCCAAATATTTTACTTAAAAAAATATTTTACGTGCCACAGACAGCATCTCCTGCACGTTCCTGTCATTTTTCAAAAAGCTCTGCTCCACCAAGTTTATTGTGTGAGAAAAACGGGGAATGTGATGGAATTCACCCAGCTGTAATGCTCTCGCAATAGTGGTGGCGTTATCTGAAATTACATATAATGCAGAGAGTCCAAGCGGATATAAGCTATGTTGCAATGACATCCCTTAGTTTTTGTAACAGATTGTCAACTGTATACCTCTTAGTGAAGCCAGGGATACACAGAGTAGCCTGCCTTGTTTAAATGTGACATAGCTGGGTAGATGCTGCTGCTGTTCTTGCTGCTGAGGGCGAATCACCAACCCAGTGGGCTATCACATTCATATAATTTTTAGTTTGCCCAGTTCCGCTTGTCCACATATCTGTAGTTAAGTGTACAGTGGGTAAAATGGCATTTTGTAGCCCAATAATTACATTACAGGTGAGGAATAGCATTTCTATTAAAATAGTGTCGTGATGGAATTTGGTAATGGGGACACAAGACCTCAATTAACAGTCTAAAACCAGCTGCATTAATAGTCGATATTGTACGCAGATCTAATACTAGCATAGTCGCAATGACGTCTGTGTTCCACTTTGCGACTGGGTGACAGCTTTCATAATTGCTTCCTCTTGAAAAGGATTGTTTAACAGTAAATTGTTGTGAACTTCTAGTAGTCTTCTTCTTGGTCTGCTTCTGGGATAAAGATCCACCCCCAACAGCAGCAGCAGCAGCAGGGCTAATGCTCAAGAATTCTTCTGAGGAATTCTGGATAGGGGAGGAGTCATCTAACCTTAGCAACTTGGATGCAGGAATAACTCTGATCACTAGTGAGGATATTGATGAGGAAGGTGCGGTCGGTATAGAATACTGGTGCCGGGATCTAGGTGAGAGACAGAAGCTAGCTGATGCTGGACTGCTTGTTGTTTTTTTTTTAGCATAAGTTTCAGATTTTCCCAACATCTTGCCATGAAATCGCTTTAAATAGCGTAACATGGATGAAGTTCCTAGATGGTTAAGGTCTCTACCTGTACTGACTGTGGCTTTACAAATGCTAAAAAAAATATACATAAAAGGTGATTTTTTTTTGGTGTTATGCCTAGGCCTGACAATGGCCTTCTTCTTATCATGTGCAAGAACTGCTTCCACTGGTGTAGGACTTACACAAACAACATCATCCTCATCAACATCCTCATTAGCGCCGTCAACAACTACACAAATATCCCCCTCATCCTGTTGTAATTCCAAAGTGGCATTCTCAATTTGTGTATCACCGACTACATTTTGGCTGCTCATCCACACATCTTCAGAAATGCTGAAAGGAGGCTTCTTTATGAGTACACTATCCGAAAGGTCAGGCTTACACATGCTACTCGTGGATAGACTCTCCTCAGGGATTTGTGTCATTTCTGAATCTGAACATACAGTTTCTTCTATTGCCTGTTTTCTTCCAGCTTGGATTTTAAATGTAAAAGTATTTGGGCACCACTTTTTGAGTCAGAATGGCAAAGTCTTGCATCGTCATGACTGACCTTACAAGAAGATGCCTCAGTGACAGTAGCAGAACTGGCAGTCATAGAGAAAGGCAAAGGCCTGATTCTTTCCTTGCCACTGTGTGTGTAGAATGGCATTTTGGCAATTTTATTTTTTTTCTGCAGTTAACTTTGCCTTTGTTATAGGTGTTTTTTTCTTTACAAAGGTAAAAGGTGTTTTTTTTTTACATTTTTGTTTCCCTGACTAAAAACACTATGCACTTTAACATAGCCTTTAGCAGATGACGTAGAGAGATTACTATCATCATGATTGGTGCCAGCAGCTGCTTGGTGCTCCTGATCTTTTGTGGACTGATGTGAATCCATTTTGAAGACACAGTAGTATGTGACTGGAGACTTTTAAGAACACTGACAGCCCTATTATTTTAATTGCTGTTTCAGCACTGCCACCTATGGCATAGTAAAATGTGACTGGAGACTTTTTTTTTTTTAAAATACGTTTTACTAATAACATCTTATTTTGAAAAGTATTACAGAATTCTTGAGAAGTACATTAGAGTTATAGTATATGCACATATAAATACAGGGTGTACAACACTCTCCCACAATGCTTTTACAAAAGGAAGTTAACTATGTATTAAACTGATACCAGAAAGATGCTGTTTTTAACATTTCAAACAGTAGGAGTAGAAGACAGTAGAAAAAAGGGGTAAAGTGCAGGATTGAAGGAGCGGGGAAGAGAGGATTGGAAAGGAGTGTGGAAGTGAGAAGTAGGATGTTCACGCGTCAAATAGAAGGGAAAAGTCTGGTTATGTGTTCCATCTGGTGGGTATGCCAAACTCAATAACAGACAATTTGAAGTGTCAGGGTATGAGGTTTTTCCAGGAGGCTGCTACTTGACAAGTAGCCGCACTAATAATATGCTGAAGGAGCTTGTGGGCATGCGTGGATAGGTCTGGGAGAAGTAGAGGTAGTAATACGTGCATAGGATCCAATGGTATTGGGGTTTCGAGGATTGCTGAGGCTAGTGTAAGGACTGCTGTCCAGTATGGGCATATCTTGGGACAATCCCACCATACATGCATGAAGTTTCCAGTCTGGCCACAATCTTTCCAACAATTGGCACTTGTTTGTGGATTCGGACATTTATGGAGCAACACGCTGTCCATTCATAAATGTCTGACCACTATTCGTGGTCTGCCTTCAGACTTTTAAGAACACTGACAGCCCTATTATTTGAATTGCTGTTTCAACACTGAACACTGCCACCTCTCCTGTTTGTGGGTGAGCTATGGCACAGTAGAATGTGACTGGATACTTTTATGGACACTGATAGTCCTATTTGAATTGTTGTTTCAGCAATGAACATTGCCATCTCTCCTGTTTGTAGATGCGCTATTGCACAATAGATTGTGACTAGAAACTTTTAAGAACACTGCCAGCCCGATTAGTTGACATTCAGCACTGAACACTGCCACCTTGCTTGCTCCTTTGTGAGCTATATCTATGTAGAATATCACTGGAGCCTTTGAGCACTGAAAACTGCCACTTCTCCTGTTTCTGTGTGAGATATATCTCTGTAGAATGTCAATGGAGACTTTGAAGAACACTTCTCTTTCTGTTCTAGCTACAACACTGCCCAACTGCACTGGAGATTGCCAACAACCCTGCTACCCCTTCTGTGTCTCTCTGTGATATGGCGCAGGATCACCATGAAGGGCAGTATTTATAGAATCCAAAACTCGCGAGATCCAACAAAGCGACAAGGACGTTTTGCCTCATTTTTAGTTTCGAGGGCAAGCGAAAGTACTGAGCAGAGATTAGTTAACTCTACATTAATTCTCCCATAAATTAGAATTTTTTCATTTTTGTGCCTGTTACCTTATGAACGCCATTTATCCTATACCTCAATGTAACAATTATATTATTACTCACAACCTTAAAATAGAATTTCCTTTGTGCATCAAGATTCTTTTCCCAGATGTGGCTGCTTCTGGGATTCCTTAATTTATAAGGCTAGGAATGAGTAACTCTAATTTATCCTTGAAGACCGCTCTTGGGAGTAATTTTTAAATGTGCGATTTGAAGCGTAATTAACTTCTGTTCTTCTGCTGCTGCATAGGAAAACCTCTTTCTTCTTCTTCTTTGTCCCATAGGTTTTAGGGCAACCTTTTCACTTTTCCAAAGGGTCCCGTTACTTCTTGTACCCACCTTTGGACCTCCTGGCAAAGCTTAAAATTTATCACCTCCAACATAGTGACTGGACAGCACAAAGTTATTGATCAAAAGTTTATATATAAAGATATGGTTTAAATCCTTCTGAAGTCGTTACTACTGCCGAAACATGTAAGGATTGATAGTGATACTCACTGTTTTATCATTGCCAAACTGAAAAGTACATTTGAGTTTTATCCTTTCATGGACAGTGATGATAGGAGATTCCAGCAGCACTGTGTGCATATGCAGTGTACTGGCTAGGGCAGAACATGTCAGTGATTAAGGATGATTGTAAACTTTAAGACGACAGACTACTCCCTGTAAGTATCTCTTGCTAAACCGTATTTTACATTATTCCAAACTCATATGAATTGTCTAATATTGACGGTCTGATTATATGAAAATGTTTGCATGACTGGATTTACTTTTGGATCCTCATAGTGACTTTGACACAACAACAATCACATATAATTATCAGAAGGGCTAATTTGTTCTGTTTATTTTGTTTGGATTGAGAGCAAAATGAATTGAACACTGAATTAATGAACCAGACTAAGCAATGAGTGAAAGAGTTTTATAATTTGACAAGTTGTATAAGAGCTGTTTTCTGAGTCCAGGATTTATATATTGCCATTTCAATTGTTGTTTTATAGTGTATGTTTTTATATATGAAGATATAATAATAAATGCCTATATTTTCTATAAATTCGCACACAGGTTTTTTAATAATGTTTATTATTAAATTTTTGATCCTTGTTTGGTATTTTATTAGTGACTGGTAATACAGTTTAGAATTTTATGGTGAGAGTTGGTCCAAGTGACAGTCCAAGTGATAAAACTTGGACTGTCACTTGGTATAAATACAAGATTTTTTTCAAGTGTTCAAGGTATTCCTATCACACCAGAGTAAAGTACAATCACTAACTGTAACAGTCTGGCAAATTGCAGGTTACCGTTCCCAAAGTAAATGACTGGTAAAAAGCCCCAACACACAAATCCAAAAGAGAATTGATGGCAAGTCCACTCTGACCATAGGATATATTAGATCAATCTTTCCCATAATCAACACACCTCAGGATTCTCCTTATCCAACATCCTGGGTGACCATGGCAACTGACAGCTCCCCTGGCCCAATGCAGCCTCTGACAGGATAAAATACCTTACCCAGGTGATTTGACTAGGAACCCCCCTCCCCCACTATTAGGCCTCCTGGAAGTCTGATAATGGACAGTGTAGAACAATGAGACCACTGGGGATGAAACAAATGGGTCAGTAATGGGGTTTCCACATGATTACCACCAGCATTGCTGAACATTAAACCGTCAACATTAAAGTGCTTTTTACAGTCTGTGGGTAGCAAACCTTTATACTTCCAGTCAATGGAGTCTATGTTGCCATGGTTTTACAGATTATCCACCTGGCATAATTTAAACATAACAAATCCTATAACCCATAACGGTTTCTAACACATCTCCCACTGGTGTAGTCAGAGCCCACACAGAATTATGAGAGAAGTAAAATGGGCCCAATTGTAATGACAACGTAGGAAGCGTGCACCTGGTGGGACAACCGCCTCTCTAGGTTCTCTGCATCCTGTTTACATCACATTCTGTATATTAGAAATATGAAGGGTTAGAAAGTATGTTATAATATCCTTGTAAATTTACAGAATGCCCCTACTTTGGGAACTGATGGACACATGAAAATAAATTGACGTATTTCATTATATAGTGTAAATTAACCCTATGGTGTTCACAACATTCAATTTTATCTTTGGCACTTATTTAAGAGAATTCATTGAAATGAAGGTTAACTAGCTGCATGGCTGAATAAAGATGTTCAGCTCATGTCACCAAAAGCCAATATCTGTCCACACAACATTAGCCGATTTATCTCAAAGGTGAGTCATTGCTATACTTGCTTAAAAGCTATATACAACTGCAGAATTTGGAATACTAAACCCTTATCCAACAGATCAGCATATGGTTGGGTGCAGCTTTATAGCAGAAGTGGTAAAATAATATAGCCAATGGTGCATCTATACCTGAGTTCTGAATTTCCTGCTCTGAAATCATCTTAATGTCAACCCCATTAATTCAACTACCAGGAGAACTTCTCACTTTCGCAACTGCCAGTAGTTATAAATCAATATCAAAACACAAGGAGCAATTAGAGATTGTTTAAGCCCCTGGAATTTTATTAAACTATATTTGACATGCAGCATATTCAAAGAATAGTGAATCCATAAAAGGTAAAATATGAACATTTCATTTAGGTTTGATATGAACTATATTTTTGAATGAAATGAGCTCCACTTAACTTTATCACAATACTGTGAAATATTGCTAGCCAATCAAAAACTAATCCATAATGCACACAATCCTGGAATAAGACAGATATATTTCACATAATAATATGAGGGTTACTGCTGGAATATATAGATGGTAACTATTGGATAAAATAAATTGATGAAATAACACAAGACAATTTCAATTATTTAATTTTTTTATTCACTCTCTGACTTACACACTACTTTGTTTATTTTGCAGTTTTTAACAATGGAAGTCCTCACAATATATTTAATTTTAGAACATACCAATAAAGACACATTTTTATTTACACCTAAATGCAATTTTAAAAAGTAACCAAAACGCTTTCTTCTTGTTCATGGTAAGATGAAGACAAGACATCCACTGAATAAACTTTTAACAATGTTGCAAACATGTTCTGACATTGAGCTTGAAGAAGCTCAACTGGAATTACAAGTGCATCAAGTCATATCCCAAAAAAAAGGTATCAGATCAGGACACATGGGAAACGAATATCTGGTTAAGTTACAGCCAGTAGATCCACCACCACTATTAATGTTAGACAGAGACACTATTCTCGATCCCTTTTGGGTCCAAATAGGGATAAGGCAAATACATGCCCTTGTTCCGTTCATTAATGAACTTGGAAATTTCAACCAGCTTGTCCTGGAAATCCTTTATGAATTTCTGCGGGACCTCCTCTGTAAAACGTACATCAGGGTAATCCCCTAAACGTCTCTGGAGAGCAAAAAGAAATCTAGTTAATGGAAGATATTTTAGCCCACATTTTGCCATGATTTCATTACGTATTGACTGGGTCCATTCGTCAATACATTACAGAACAGAACTGCATGTAAATGAATGAATTATGGGTTCAGACAGCTCTATACATCATGGTCTGTGCAGCAATTCTCTGTTACATATTTCCCAGAATAGGAACACAAAAGGAGCAGATCTGCTTATTGCTTACATGTCCATACAGGATCCTGGTACTCACCCGGTCTCTTGGCTCATCACTAAGCACCCACACTGTGGTCATTCCGAGAGTGGTAGTGTTTACTTCTGGCAATGCATCCATGATAGTCTGGGGTGTGCTGACCTCTTTAGCTGCGGGTGGGGAGGTTTTCATGGATGATGCACCATTGGGCATCCAGCCATAGAAGTCAAACTGCAATAGAAACATGGATCATCTGAAACTTATTCATATGCATGAATAATTTACCCAGAATGTGTAATTCTCTTGTCAATATTTTCTTTATACATAGGATATATACAGATTGGCATGATACATGAGAGCAGTAGATCTTACTTTATAAAGTAAATGTAATATTTTGTATCTAAATATATTTTCCACACGGGCCAGTAAATATTGTCACATGAAACGCAAATGTAAGCCTTCATTTAATATTCTTTCTTGAAATTGCAACATGCATGTATCAGTTGTCAGTTAAATGTCTAGTCTGTCAACCATGCATATAGCAAATGCAAAAGAGGTGGGACAGTTTTGACAAGAGGTTGTGCAGCACATACTGTAGTTAATATTGTGTTAGCAATTCTGTTTCAGTGAGAGATATAGGTGATCCTATTCATAATGCTTGATGTGTAGCCTCAAATCCTCCAAATCAAGAGCATAGTAGGAAAGACTGACACTGCATAGGTTAGAAAGCATATAAGATTGTATGTTGTGATGCTCTATGTCACTCACCTGACCATTGTTGACAGCTGCGTGCTGAGCAGAACAAGTGAAGATAACCATGGTCAGGAATTTGATCAGAGAGGATTTGGTCTCCAAAGATGATGGCATTCCTATCAGGGGAAAATAGTCCATTAAAAGACTAGACCTCACCAACACTACAGGATGATTTAATATGGGATTCGATGCAACAAGGTATCTTGGAACGTATGTAACAATCACCATTAATAAGAAATTCTAGATTTGCTAAAGCCAAGTTATATCGTTCCTGTTATTGAATTTGTCTCCAAGTCTTTTAAAAGGTCGGGAAAGCTTTACCATTCACAGAACACTATATCTAATGCCAGGCACACACAAGCTGATCCCTGCTGATTAGTCTGAGTGCCAGGATCAATGTCCAAAGTGACATCACATGTATGTAATGGCAAAACTGTGACCTGTTAGTACAGTCAGGATATGATCATACACCAGCTGATGGTCATCATCAATCCAGTTTTAATAGTATCTGTGAAAAACATATGGAGTTATTATAAGGGCACAGTCGTGCCCTTATATTAAGGTTGAATCTAACGGCATTCCGCCATGTTCATTTTGTCAGAGGGGGGCATGGTGTTTGAAGGGCTACATTTTAAAAAGGATTATAGCTATTAAGGTGAAATTTGGAATGCCAATGGAGAACCATAGGTGCCGCATGCCAAATTTCAGAAAAAAAAAAAAAAAAAACGACAAATTAGGATAATCTAAAGTTGAAAATCTCGTTTTTTTTTCCTGTTTAACAAAAAGTCACTGGTTTTGTTTTTTTGGGATAGCGCAACTCAGTGTATAGGGCGTTTTAAGACTTGGGGTTTGTTTTGTTTGAAAGACATTAGGGCTGTGGAGTGAATTTGAGTGGTGACAACTTTGAGAAAGTTAGTTTTTACAATTTGGTAAAATATGCCACATTTTAAAGATAGGGAATTTCACAGAATTACATAACATTGCCCATAAATCAGGACTGAGTGGGATGGATGTTGGGATTATATTTTCTGCTACATAGCTGCTCAGACCTTCAGTTGCATAGACTGCATGTGTGTATTCCAGTGAACACACAAATGTGTGAATTAGCAGCTCCGCCATTTTGTGAGTGACAGCAATCTCCCTCCATGATAGTGCTGAACCTGTAATTTCATTGCTTTTTGGAGTTTGAATTGAAGAGTTTCAATAGTTTTCTTGAATTTGAAATTGTGTATAAGTGTAAGGAACCTTAATTGGACATTTTAAACAGTGAGGTTTTTGGTCTATGGAATTTCATAGCTTTTTGTAAAGTTAAAATATCTATGATGATATCAAATTTACAAAAACATGAACACAAAAAATTTGATGTTCCATAAGAAGCACTTGGCCCATCTAGTTTCCACTATTTTTTTAATCCCTAATCAACAGGCATGTTTAAATTGCTATATTATATTACCACCTTTGATGGATGTCTATGCCACCTATCCACTAAGATTTTGGTTAAGCAATTTTTGCTAAGATTTTCTGTAAACCTAGCACCCTCCATTTCCAGTGCATGTCTTTCTCTCACATACCCCACTGCCCACCAGCTGTGTGATCACATGCACACATGTAACCTCCCTGTGCACCAGCTTATTTTTCACTTCTCACCCCCTTTGCACCAATGTTTCTTTCAAATGCTAACCACAGGATGTGATGGCATAACATATCTGTATTGCGCAAGGAGCACGTCCATTAAGGCTTCTGCTTTAATAGTCGTAATTTGAGTGGAACAGTTTCAATAGCTTTCTTACATTTTAGATGGTGTGTAAGTGCAAGGATCCTTAATCAGACATGTTAAACCATAAGGTTTTTGGTCTATAGAATTTATACTCTAGTATATTTATGCTACTGAGGGAGCACCCATTTATACAAATATTGCCTTTTATTTTATGGGTATATAATGAAAGCTGAATTTGAATTTAGAATTTGTCCAGGTTGGTCTTTTATTCTGTTGACTAGAACCATAATTTTAATAAACCCATTGCGTCACATATTAGTATCCCAGGAGTGCCCCATACAAGTAGTACTTTTTCCCTTTACCATACTAGACAAATTGAGTGCGAGATTAGCATGAGAGCTTTGGAGAAGGGGATGAGGTTGGAAGGAAAATAGTCGGATTGACCAATGTGCTTTATAACTCAGATTAAATAAATACAGAAGAAGTTCTTAATTCTTACCTGAAGATTTATATGACAAGAAACCTTCTTTAAAGATCTCTGCCACCCAAGCCTGAAGTTCAGGGTCTGCACTGACCACTGCATCACTCTCATAGTAGTAATGAATTATGTTGGACACAAAGCTGAGTGGAGAAATCAAGAAATATTGAGGCACAAAGAATTGAATTTCAAGTATGAAGAGTATACATGGGCAATAAAGAGGTCTGGGATTACAGATGTCCGGAACACTCCTTATAAAACATGTTGGAGAAATTGCTATTTGTTGGTTGCTTTATAGCACATTTATGCTATATGTGAACTTATGTATAGACCAGTTTGAGGATTTTTAAAGACAGAAAGTAGCACATCTCCCTCTCAGTGGGTAGCTGGAATAGCTCAATGTTCTGCAGATCTACTTGCATCTCTACCTCTCCACAGCCAACCAGATCTTCATCCCATCATCCCTGAACAGGTAATTGGGGATGGACTCCAATCCTCTTGTCTGGATGTTATCAGGGAGACAGAGGCTGCTGTAAGTGACCCCATCCATTGCTTTTCTCAGTAGTATTGGAAGTCCTCCTTTTCCAGTCACATTTACCTGGAGAAAAGTGGACCACGTGTTAGATATGTTTCTGCAATAATGCATCTTTTAATTTCCTGATGATCATTGATACACTGCACTACTGTAAATGTTGATATAACAGGATCAAGTCAATATAAAGCACTAAATAGATTAAATCTGGCAACAGAGCTGGCAATAGAATGGAGTCTGAGTAAACTTTGCATAGTAAGGGTCTCACCTGATCAAAGAGGCCTCCAGGACCAATGAGCTGACTTCTGGCAAGGACATTGATTTCCAGGGTGAAGCGAACATGTGGAATAATTAGCTGGAGAAATATAAAGAAATACTGCTTATAGACACCTATTCTAGACCTTAATGAGGACTTAATGAGATGCATTATAAATGCATAAAATCTAAAACCCTTAAAATCTGCTTCAATTAGTAATTTGCGCCTTAGAATCAGCGGCTCAAAAATGATTATATAGAGAAAGTGTAAACAAGTCCGTAAAAGTCCTGCATTAGTGGTTTTTACTACTCTGGCATATATGGGAATGGCTGATGTCAAAATATTTAATCAAGTCTTAGACAAGTGATTATGGCAGTTTGTGAGAGGTGTGATCACAGCACCATTTCATAGTTGATGAGGTTAAATAAAGACACCTGTCCATCAAGTGCAACCTACTTTGGATCTCCTGCAATCCTTCACATATATTTAAAATGGATCCAGATTAAGCAACCGCCAATCTATTTGAAAAATCCCTCGACACTCAATATTGCAGTCATATTTGTTGCTATACACACTACTAGTATCAGCTATTTATATAACGCTACTAATTACGCAGCGCTGTACAGAAAACCCACTCAATTCAGTCACTGCCGCATTAGAGCTTACAGTCTAAATTCCCTGACATACACACAGAGATTAGCAGCCAATTAACCTATTAGTATATTTTTGGAATGTGGGAGGAAACCGGAGGAAACACACGCAAACACAGGGAGAACATATATCTACACAGATAAGGCCATGGTTGGGAATCAAATTCATGACCCTAGTACTGTGAAGATGAAGTGCTAACCACTAAGCCACTGTGCTCTCCATACTAGCCTTCATTTTAATTAACGGTCATATCCCTGGATACACTTTTCCACTAAAAATTTGTCTAACCCTTTTGTAAACATATCCATTGAATCTACCATCACAACCTTCCCTGGCACCGATTTCCATATCTTGACTGCCCTTACTGTAAGGAATTCCTTCCTGTGCTGGCTGTGAAACTTCCTCTAACTTTATGGGGTGACCGTGTGTCCTGTGTATAGTCCTTGGGGTAAATAATTTCCATGAACAAACTCTCTGTATTGACACTTAGGGCTAGATTTACTATGCTGCGGGTTTGAAAAAGTGGGGATGTTGCCTATAGCAACCAATCAGATTATAGCTCTCATTTATTTAGTACCCTCTACAAAATGACAGCTAGAATCTGATTGGTTGCTATAGGCAACATCCCCATTTTTTCACACCCGCAGCTTAGTAAATCTAGCCCTTAATGTCATAGAATCCTCTTAGACTCCTCTTTTCTAAAGTAAACATGCCTAAACGAGCTAACCTTTTCTCATAACTTAATGACTCTATACCCTTTATCAATTTTGTCGCTCTTCTCTGAACTCTTTCTAGTTCCAAAGTATCTTATTAAGTGGTGCCCAGAACTGTAACCCGTATTCAAGATAAGGTCTTACCAATGATTTATACAGTGGCAAAATTACACTGTCTTTCCTTGCATCTGAGCCCCTTTTTTATGCATGGCAATAATTTATTTGCCGTTGCAGCTGCTGCTTGACATTAAACACTATTGCTGTCTACGAGCACTCCCAAATCCTTTTCCATTATAGATGCCCCTAAACTAATCCCATTTCATTTAAAGATTGCGTGCTTGTTTTTGATCCCTAAATGCATAACCTTACATTTATCTTGTTAAACCTCATATTCCATTTCACCGCCCAATAATCCAGTTTATTTAAGTCCCTCTGTAGAGAAACTACATCTTGCTCTGAATTTACCTTGCAAAGTTTATTGCCATCTGCATTAATGGAAACTTTACTCTCTCTAAACCATCACCAAGGTCATTAATACATAAATCAAAAAGGAGTGACCCCAGCACAGCACCTTGAGGTACTCCACTTAAATCTTTTGACCAAATAGAAAATATTCCATTTATCAGAACTCTGTTCCCTTTTCTCCAACCAGTTTTCAACCCAATTAAAAATGTTTCCTAGACCCAGTTCCCTTATTTTATAAACTAACTTCTTGTGTGGCACTGTATTAAAGGCCTTGCAAAATCTAAGTAGACCACATTTACTGTACTACAGTGGTCTAATAGTCTAAATTCCCACTCAAACTAACCTAATTACTTTCTATGATTAAGTTAAAAGACCCATTCCTTACAAATCCATGATTCCCACTAATAATCTTGTTGCCCACCAAGTAATCATGAATCCTATCTCTTAATATACTATCCCTTCTGTAGTTTCCCCACTATTGATGTCAGGCTTACATGTCTTCTCTGGTTGTGATCTCGTCCAGAGACAACCAGTCACCACATCTGCTATACGCGAATTCCTTGGTACTGAGCCTGATGAGATTGAAACTATGAAAATTAAGATTCACGGTCTTGCCATTTCTGAGTTTAGCTCCATAAGAACCCTTGGGTGTATGCCATCTGGACCTGGAGCTTTATTTATCTTAATATTCTATAGTCGCCTTTGGACTTCTTCCTTTGTCAGCCAAGTATTATTTAATGGTATGGTTTAATTTCTGTTTTTAAGTATTATTCCTACCATTTAATCTTCTAGTAAATACTGAAGAAAAGAAAGTGTTTAATACCTTTTCATTAGTATCATTTATCAATTCACCCATCACACTTCTTAGGGGTCGCATTTATTTCCCATAGAAATGAACTTATACATGTATGTTTCCAACAACATTTTAAAGACAGCCCACTTTTCTTCCGTATTTTTTCCTTCAAAAACTTTGTACTAGTCTATGCACTATAGACTCCTTTAGCATATTAAAATTTTCCTTTCTAAAGTTTAAAACCCTAGATGACCCCTTATACCATTGTTTCTGGAAACAAATTTCAAATGAGACCATATTCTGATCATTGTTTCCCATGTGCTCCTTTACTTGAATATTTGATATTATGTCTACATTATTTGTTACTAGGTCCAGTATAGTCTGGTACCTAGTTGGTTCCTCTACTAATTGGGACATGTAATGGTCTTTTAGTCTGGATTCAACTCCTTACTGGATCCAACTCCACACTTTAACCAAAAATCACTTGCAATCAAAAATGCAGTGGAAATCACAATCTCAATGAAATCACTTCCCACCTCCTCATTTTGTCCCATCAGAAAGCACAATGACTACACCCTTACTTAAAATTTAGACAATGTCATCTGATGCTCTGTAGGCCATAAAACTCTTCTTCTACAACATTTCAACCAAATCAAACCAAATTCTACAATATTGAAATATAAATACAGATCTTATGCTGTCAGGCACTGGATGATATCTGTATTCTGCTCTCCCAGATTGAACAACAAAATTGCCCATATGAACCACCACGATAACATGGAAAATGGAAAGATCTAGGAACCAAGATTAGCATTTTTTAGGAATGCTAAATGACTACATATGCCTTGATAACTAAATAGTTAGCAGCCACATAACATTAATCCACAATGAAAGTCTTCATGTGGTTGGCCCTGTAGCTTATTTATTGAAACATTGCAGGGAGTCAAACTCTTTACAAGACAATGGTTTAAACACTTTTCACCTTGTGCACTGGATGGCCCATTGGAAGTTGCCTGGTGGTCGCCACGTTAAAGACCTCAGCAAAGAGATGGGTGCGGAGAAGGTGAGTGTCCCCTTGATGCACTTGGAAGTCAGAATTGCGCACCCAGATCTTGGCCAGTAACCAGTCAGATTCAGAGTCATTGGGTAGGAAAATTGGATTGTTCTCTCCTGGGGTTTGAGACAACTGTAATAAAACAGATCCGTCACTCTACAGCACCATCTACAGTAGAACCACACATTTATCCTTTACCATGTGGTTTAGAAGCGACCAGTACATCTTCACTGCATATACAGCCATGCTAAAAACTGAAACCGAATAAGCCCTTTGTACTACAGAGAAATTTACATGTGTTAAAACATTAAGCAGCTGAATGTATTACAATGTTAGGAGATCTTTGTTGTGGGAAATCAAGTAATGCTTCAACTGGATATCTAATGTTTTTTAGGACATTTCTAAATGAGCCCAATACCAGTTGGTCTACAGGAAGGGAAACAATGAATTTATTTATGATCAAGTAAACATGGTTACAATTTGAGAGCAATGTCTTCCGATTTGGGATTGAAGAATGAGCCAGGAGGTGTACAATATGTTGTGCTACCAACTGGGATTTCAATCTGTTTTTTGACATGTACCTGCTGACAAGTTTATTTTTAGCTCCATAATACCTTTCACAATTCATTTTACCATGTTCAAGGACATACAGTAACTAGAGCCACAGGTGCAAAGACTGTTACTGGGAACAAAAACATATGCAGTGTACCCCATTGTATACAGTTATCAGCATGATATACTAAACCTTTAGTATGGATTAAAGACATTATGTGCAGAGCTTATTTGGAGCAACTGTTGCCCTGAATTTTGTGGCCATACCAGTAATCATGTTCCAATTACTGGATTACGGATCTACAGCACTGGGGAAAACTGGATATATGAAAGTTTATGTTCTCTATTGTCACATATCTAGATTATATTGGATATTTCAAAAACAGAAATCTGAAAAAGTTTCCATTTAATATGGCTTTTCAATTTACACCAAAAAGACAGTAGAAAACTAAAAACTTGCCTGGATGGCGATTGGGAGAAGTTGATCTTGAGGATTTTTCCACAGTAGACACATAGGGGCAGCAATGTATTGTTGTTTACCATTAATGGAGCTGTTGGCAGGGACCCCATGAAGAATCTTGTAATCTGCCAGAAAGATGTTGCCATTCTGCAAGACATATGAGCCAGTTTACTGAAAGATATCTTGGTCATGAAGGATAAGTTTACATTAACTATGCACTAAAGGATGGAGGAGTCAACATATTTGACTTATTTACTTTCAAGAACCAACATTGGTTATCACTTGATATACAAACACCCCACCTCTAGTTCTTTGTGAAGGTTGGTGGACGTCCCCAGAGATGCGGCCACCATTCCATCACTAACTGGAAAGTTATCAGGGATTTTGAAGCATTTTCTGATTAGCATAGGGTTAATTCCATTCAGATACTGGCTACCAAAGAAGTGATCCTCTTTCCATATCTCAGACACCTCCTCTATAGAGAAAAGACATGATGTCCACAGATTAATTTCATTTCAGTCCTTACAGGAAAGGAGTTGAGTTTAAGACCTTTGTAGGCCGACATAATGAAAGCTCTTTTCATGCAGAATTAGGTGAGCGTAATCAGAACAGATAAATGGTTTAGCTCAAAGAATAACAAAGCTCATTTTGCACGAGATGTTTCTGGTAATATTCTGCTGTATAGAAGTAGACCTGTAAAGAGACAATATAAACATACCTGAATAATCTGACTTTCTGAGGCAAAACACCAATTTAATATCTTCTAGATTAGACCATGAATCCTGATTGTCTAAGAATCCTTTTAACTTCATTTCAAATCCCCTGTGAGAGTAAACAGGATAAAGGTGTCAAACAACCATATGCACAGTACCAACAACTGCCTGGACTAAATCTATTACTCCAACATCTAATAACTTAGTTGAATATGAGGACAATATGCCCAATATGAGGACAATTATGTTCAGATTAAAAGATAGAGATCACTGCTGTGGTTTTATTTTATGGGGGTCAATAGGTCAATTCAATTGAAGTCTTCCTTTCCTAAAAGCAAAGATAAAACATTAGGATACCTTAGCTGACTGACCAAGAGGTACTTCATCGTGTTCAGGTTCATCATCATTTATTTGTAAAGCACCACAAAACTCTGCAGCACCAAACTGTCAGAGTTACAAATCCTACAATATAATTGCACATAAATCTAAAGTAAGGGAAATGCTGACACAATAGGAGCTAGAGGGACTCAGTGGACAGAGGACTGTAGCAGGTACAAAATGCAAAATATATAGTATCAGTTCAGGGTAGCATAGGCTATAATGAAGTTGTGGGTTTTGACAGAGCACTTGAAAGTTGGGGGTGGATTTTTGTCAGGTAGGGTAGGGAACTCCATAAGTGAGGAGCAGCATGGGAGAAGTCTTGGAGGTGGTAGTGAGAGGTGGTTACCAGAGAGGAGGAGAGGCATAGGTCAGAGGTAGATCAAAGATGCTGAGAGGTAGTAAATCTCATGATGAGGTCAGAGGTATATGAGGGGAGGAGTTGGTGGAGGATGAATGCGAGTAGCTTGAGTTGAATTCTGGAGGAAATGGGAAGCCAGTGTAGGGTTTAGCAGAGTTTTACAGCAGATGTGGAGTGACAAGAGTGGAAGATCAGTCTCGACTCTGCATTTAGGATGGATTGTAGAGGAGAAAGACGGATAGAAGTAGGTTGTAGTAGTCAAGGCGGGATATATCGAGATATTGAATAAGGGTTTGGGATCCTGAGTGGAAAAAGAGGCATATTCTGGCTATGTTTAGAAGGTAGGAATTGAACAAACAGATGAGTGCTGTGAAGTCCGAAGGTAGTGAAGGTTTCTAAGGAGAAAAGGACAGAGA